>NC_036258.1:14289870-14293561 GCF_002742605.1 Olea europaea var. sylvestris | reverse complement strand
CACCACTATGGAACCTAACCAACTGTTCTTGACTTGACTCTTTTGAAATTTGCTTTAACACTCCACCAAAGCGTAAATCATAGGCATCGATTTCAATAATAATTGAAGCAGTAGGGTCAAGAATTGATAAACATGAAATATTTTTGACAGCCTTTTTGACTTTTTGAATAGCTAATATGCACTCGTGACTCCATGAGTCCGGGTTCTTTTATAGTCTTTTGAAAAGAGGAGCACAGATCAGCCTTATCTCTTTAATAAATTCATTGACATAATTGACACAACTAAAAATATTTGAAGAGAAGATTTGTCTAAAATTTCATTAGGAAATTTTTCAGTAAAATCTAGACTTCTCTGATTTGGAATAATTGAACCATTTTAAATATTATGACCTAAAAATTTAATTTTTGTTTGACATAAAATAATATTTTTAGCAGAGACTGCTAAACTATTTTTCTTGATAACATGCACTGTATTGATATGTTTGAAATGTTGTTCTATACTTTCTGAAAACATAAGAACATCATTAATGCAAACAATAATGAAATTTGTAAAAGGATTGAAAATATCATTCATGATTTTTTGAAATTCAGAATGAGCATTTTTTAGACCGAATGGCTTAACATTCCATTCGTATTGACCAAAAGGAACATTGAATGCAGTTTTATATTTATCTTCTTTTTTAATTTGAATCTGTCAGAAACTTGACTTCATATCAAATTTTGAGAAGATAACAGTTTTGAAAATCTATTTAAAAGATCTTTCTTTTGAGGAAGTGGATAATGAATCCATTGAAGAGCAGTATTGAGAGACTTATAATTGATAACAAGACGCGGAGCATCTCGTTCAATTTCAGCTGAATTATTAACATAGAAAGTTGAGCATCTCCAAGGAGATTTGCTCAGACGAATTAAATCTTTGTCAAGTAAATCATTGATTTCCTTGATACAAATGTCTAACAAATCTTTGTTCATTTGATCATGACGAAATTTTGTAGGAATATTTGATTGATGAAAATCAGAATTGTATGGAAGAGATACCACATGCTTCTTACGATCCCAAAAGACATTTGGAATAGTAGAACAAATCTCTTTTTCCATTTGGTTTTGAAGATTTGAAATTTTTTCTTGAATTGAAGGATCTTGTAATTGTTCTTCAATTCTTTGAAATTTAATTTCTTTTTTTGAGAAATCTAATATGATTTTTCTTGAAATTGATATTGTTAACTATCTTTGAAATTGATGCTTCTTTTAAAAAATTAACATCTTTATAAGAATGAGGATTTGTAAATTTAAAATAAATTTCTTGATAAAAAATATTTGTAGTTAAACCTTTTGAATTAGTTTGAAAATGATAAATTTGAATAATAAAAAGAGTACCAAGAATTACTTCTTGATCCAAATCTTTTATAAGATAAAAAAATATTTTTCAAACAAATGTTTGAATTATAAATATGAGCTTTTGAAAGTTTATATTGAATATTGAGTTCTTATCACTAGCACCATAAAGACGCTCAGTAGTTTTTTCAATATATTTTGTAGGTATCAATTCTTCACGGATACAATTTTGATCAGCTCCAGAATCAATAGGGACTCTAGATGTAAATTTGAATTCTCTGTTGATTATAATGGTCATATTGCAGTACCATTTTTGAAGTTGAGCACGATTAATAACATTAAACATTTCTTCTTCAGATTGAATGGTTGAAGGAATGAGAAGATTGTATTCTTCACCAGGAGAGCTAGAAGAGGATAAATAAGAATGAGTCTTTGACTTTTGTTTCTTATCTTGAGTTTCGAGAAGAGAAACTTCCATTCTAACATCTTTCATTTGACGTTCAAGAATAGAAATTTGATTTTTCATAGAATTGACTTCTGATTTTAAATCAAAATTGGAAGATTTTGAAGTTTCAAAATGGTTTAAAGCATTTTGCATATTGAAAGGTTCAACTTTTGATTTTGAAGGAAGAAGGGAATTAAACTTATTTTTGAGTTGTGGATCTTCAATTTGATCAACAATCTCTTTAATAAACTCTTCTTATTTAGTAAGAACATTTATAGCTTTACAACCATAAAGTTCTTTACTTTGGCTTGAAGGGGATTGAGAATTTGAACTAAATACAACATCAAAATCTTCTTGATGTTGATAAACATGTTCTAATTCTGAGTTAGACTCATTATCAAAACTAGAATTTGAATCAATAATATTGAGGAGTTGAAGCTTAGTATCTTCATCAATTTGAATTATTAATCTTGCTTTTGAGATGACACTTATTAGAATAATGTCCTGATTTTTTACATTTTCAACAAGTAATATTATTTTTTCTTGAAAATCTTTTTAGAATAATTTTTTGAATAAGAGAGTTTTTGAAAATTCTTTTCTTTTGAATAAACTTTTCTTTTTGAAAAATTTGAAAAAAGAAATCTTTTTGTTTTTTATGGAGAAATTATTTTCTCAAATCCATATTATTCACAGAATGATCCAAGTTTTTTTCGACTATCCAATCTTTCTGTTTCTAATTTGGATTTAGGTTTGAGTTCATTACAGAGTGCTAATCCTTCTCTATTAATGAAACAATTCAATTCTCCATAAGAAAGAACATCATATGGAATATTATTTGAATATTCCCTTTTGAATTGAATTTTTGACTCTTTCAGAGAATAATTTTGGAAATCCAGATAAAAATCTTTCTTTATAATATGTGATTGTTGATTTAAAAATATACTATCAAACTTAATTTATTGAAATGCACAAAATAATCGAATTACGCAAATGTTTGATTCCCATTATCCAATAATTCATTTTTTATACTCATTTTCAAACACATATTTTGTCAATAAAATAATTTACACGTAAATTCAAAAAAATTCATTACTTTTTAACTACATATTCTCCAAAAAATCAATATTACAAAACTCATTTTAACATAAAAATGTGGCTCAAACAAGGGCAGATTTTTGAGTATTAAAAAGAGATATTAGGGCACACAACTTTATTTATAGACCATCTTTAATTCTCTAATCAAGATTCTTAACTTAATGCCACGTTCGATTCAATCCTTCTAATGTCAAATTATCTTTCTCAAATTCAAATTGATTCTATTTAACTAAGTCAATTTCATATATCTTTGTGAATCACGATACACCTAAGTAACATAGTTAAACGGATTAAATTTCTAGTAATTCATATAACGACCATAATAACTACAAAATATATCTCTACACTTTTATACTTGTTTTCAGATTTTCCTATGTGGTCTAAATCTATAACTTACCTCTCGGCTTATTATATACTTACAAGATCATTAAATTGTTAGTCAAGTAATTCAAAGCATTCACAAACATCGATAAAATCAACACATATAAAATTGAGATCTAGAATCATGAAAACTGAATTAAAGGGTCCGATTAAACTACATTGCTTGCCCTGAAAAATTTGTTAGCTACATCATCGAGCTTTGAATTAAAATCTAGAGAAGTGGATGAATCCTGAACCAAGATCATCTTGCCCAAATCAATGCTTCAAACCATAGTTTCGATAACTTGATTTACTGTTTTTCTTCGATGTGTTTCTATCTAATTCTCAAGTTATGGAACTCTTTTGTCTCTATATTAGGTCTTTACATAGTAGCATACTTTATATAAGAGTTCCCATAAAAGATAAACTCGAAAAAGAATAAAAGAAACAAAAAAAA
>NC_036258.1:14287811-14289599 GCF_002742605.1 Olea europaea var. sylvestris | reverse complement strand
CTTATCATATTTGCAATATTGATTTAACTGCTATTTGTTTAAGTTTGTAATCATTTTCAAAAAGTTTTAGAAAATCAATTCACACCATCTTGGTTAGCTAATCTTGGGCTTTTATTAGTGACAAAATTCTGCAGCCATATTTCTTAATTAGATGTCTCATAACATATTACAAACTTCGCCGCCATAGTTGAAGAAGCTATGAGTGTCTGTTTAACACTTTTCCAGGATATAGCTCCTCCAGCCAGTAGAAAGACATAGTCTGATGTAGATCTCCTATTGTCTTGGCATCTTGCAAAATTAGAATCAAAATTACCAGTGATCTTCAGTTCGTCTGATTTCCTGTATGTGAGTATGTAATTTTTTGTTCTCTATAAATATCGTATAGCCCTCTTGGCTACCTTCAAATGATCCATCCTAGGGTTACTTAAAAAATTTCTTAGCATTCCAACAATGAATGCTATATCCAAACGTGTGCATACCTGAGCATACATCAAACTCCCAACTTCTAAGGATAGAGAATTCTCTACATTGCCTTTTCTTCAAGGTCATTCTTAGGGCACTAATTGAGACTAAATTTGTCTCCCTTAGCAACAAGGATATATCCTGGTTTGCAATCTTGCATTCCATATCTCTTAAGTACCATATCAATATAGCTCTTTTGTGATAATCCAAGAATACCCTGAGAACGATCACTGTGTATCTGTATTCCTAATACAAAATAAGCGTCACCAAAATCTTTCATTCTAAAATTCTTTGATTGAAATATCTTAGCTTTGTGCAATAAGCCTATACCATTGTAGGCAAGTAGTATGTCATCGACATACAATACTAGGAAAATATATAAACTCCCACTGAACTTGTGATATACACAATCATCAACCGCATTTATCTCAAAGCCAAGCGAGATAATTATATGATGAAATTTGTGACACCATTGACGGGAAGCTTGCTTAAATCCATAGATGAATTTCTTTAATTTGTAAACCATTTTCTTTGGTCTCTTGACACAAAGTTTTCTGGTTGCATCATATATATCGTCTCATCAATGTCACCATTGAGAAAAGCCGTCTTTACATCCATCTGATGTAACTCAAGATCAAAATGTTCCACAAGTGCTATTATAATTTTGAAAAAGTCTTTCGTTGAAACTGGAGAGAGTTTCTTTATAATCGGTGCTTTCTTTTTCAATAAAACCCTTTACAACAAGACGAGCTTATAGCTTTCTACATTACCCTTCGGATTCCTCTTGATTTTAAATATCCATTTGCAACTAATAGGTTTCATACCTTCAGGCAATGAGACAAGTTCTCAGACGTCATTATCTTTTATGGACTTTATTTCCTCATTCATGGAGACATCAATTCACTTTTGAGAATTATCACTTTTTATTGCTTGATGAAAGTTGATTGGATGTTCTTCCATTAATCTAATGCCATCCTCATGGTCTTGGAGAAATACTATAAAGTCATCCGGAATTGCACTTCTCATTTCTCTAGTATATCTCCTTAATGGCATATATTCTTGAGATTGTTGAGTTTGTTCATCTGTAAAAATTTCTTGATTGTTTATAGGAGGTCCTGGAATATTGTTTTGATTCGAAATTGTTTCTCGAACAAGTTTTGGAGCAAGAATTTGTCACTAGTCCAGATCATAGTCAATTGCAACAGAAAGAATATATAAATATTCCTCCTGAAAGACAAAATTCCTAACCTTATCTCCCTCCGCAAACTCTACATTCTCAAAGAACCGGGCATTTTTTGTTTCAAAAATTGACTTTTTAGTGGGATC
>NC_036258.1:14276982-14285568 GCF_002742605.1 Olea europaea var. sylvestris | reverse complement strand
AAAAAAAAAATTGAGTGATCAAATTTTGTGAAAATCTTTTATCTCATTAAAGTTTTCAACAACTAACACTTGAGTTATACTCATTATTATTCATTGAAGTCTTAGTCTACTTCTCGCTTGATACTTATAGATCATATCATTTACTAAGAGAAAAAGCTTTTACTTGAATGTTGTTGTTTGATTGTGGGTCGTGTTAAAGTCCCAGAAATTTCAACGTTGTAAAAGGATCGATACTCCTTGGTTGTAAGTCATCGAAAGCATTGTAAGGATTGAATTGTACATAAGTCAATTAACAATAGTGTAAAAGGCCTTGCTCATGATTGAGGGCTTGGTAATGGGGAACGTAGATCGTTGATTGGATCAAACCTCCATAATTACATCGTTTATGTATTCTCTTCCCTTTTACTTATTATTTACTTACTTGCATTATCTTATTTGCAATATTAATTTACTTGCTATTTGTTTAAGTTTGTAATCATTTTTGAAAAGTTTTAGAGAACCAATCCACCCCTTCTTGATTAGCTATTCTTGAGCTTTTAATTGGTATTAGAGCTTGTACTCACTTTCAAAAGATTTTACAATCTTGAGTAATGGTTAATCAAGTTTTTTCAAAATCTTGAGGGGCACTCCACAAACCGACCTCCTTTCTTTGATGGAACACACTATAATTATTGAAAGGCTAGGATGATGATCTATATTCATTCTATTGATTATAATATTTGGGAAGTTATTGAATACAGTTATTATATGCCTACCAAAACTATTAAAATTGATGGAAAATCAGAATAAAATATTCCTAAATCTAGAGAGGAATATGATGAAGAAGATAAGAGAAAATTATCTCTAAATGCCAAAGCTAAAAACTTACTTTATTCTGTACTAGATAGAAATGAATTTAATCGAATTAACACATGTGAATCCGCATATGACATTTGGCATGCACTTGATTTTATTCATGAAACAAGATGAACCCATTGTTAATATGATTAATCATTTTACCGATATTATAAATGGGTTTAAAGGTTTTGATCGTAAATTTTGTAACGACAAACTTGTTAGCAAAATGCTTAGGTCACTATCAGAAGAATGGAGCCCGTTGAGAATGTTGATAGAGAATACCAAGGTTATTAATACGTATCTTTTGAAAGAACTCTATGGAACATTAATGACATATGAACTCAAAAATACCGAGGTCAAGCAGAAAATAAGAAAAAGAAAGAAGAATCAAAGGAGCCTCCTAAACGTCAAATTGCCTTAAAATCAGCAATTGAAGAAGGAATATCAAATGACAACATGAGCGATGAAGAGCTTGATGATTTAGTCATTCTTGTCAAAAAAATGGAGAGGCCTCCGTAATAATTGAAGATTTCAAAAGAGTAAGGAAAAGGGCGAAGAAAAAAATAAGAAAATCGGTTGTTATGATTGTGACAAGATCGGTCATAGAAGAACCGAGTGCTTGAATAAAAAGAAGAATTTCAAGAAAAAGGCACTCCAAGCTATATGGGATTATAGTGACGATGAGGAACAAAATGAAAACGATGGCCAAGATGAAATTGCCAGCATGTGCTTCATGATGATCGAAGACGAGGTAAGTTCAATTGAAAAATGTTTCTTATGATGAGTTATCTAATTCATATGATGAAATGCTTGAAAAATTCAAAAAAACTTGTCTTAAGTGATTCTATTCTTAAAATGTTTGATATGAATTACCTAAAGTCGAGTAATGCAATCTATTTGACGTCACAAAATATCGAGGTATGATTGAATCTCTTCTTTATTTAACTACTAGTAGATCCGATATGATATTTAGTGTATGCTTGTATGCCAGATTTCAATATAATTCTAAGGAATCACATTTACATGCTATAAAAAGAATTTTTTGATATCTAAGTAGAACTAGAACTTTAGGACTTTTGTATCCAAAGGACACTCACATTGACTTAATTAGTTATTTGGATGCCGATTGGGACGGATGCAATATTGATCATAAAAGTGCTATTGGAAGTTGTAACTTTCAAGGCTTTGCACTTGGGTCTTGGTCTATCAAGAAAAAAATCCGTTGCACTATCCACCGTCGAGGCGGAATACATTTCAATAACAAGTTGTTGTGCACAAGCATTTTGGATGAACTCTATGTGATTATCACTTATCTTACGATCACGTACCCATTATGTGTGATAATACTAGTACCATCAACTTGTCTAGAAATCGTGTCTTGCACTCCCGAACTAAACACATTAAAATTAGACACCACTTTCTAGATCATGCACAAAAGGGAGACACGTGTTAGAATTCATAAAAATCGAGAATCATTTGGCTGATATTTTCCCCAAACCTCAAGCACATGATCGATTTTCACACATTCGAAGAGATTTAGGAATTATTGATGAAAATGAAGTGCAATGAACTTAATTTCGCCTATCGCATAGTTTGCATGCATTTATGAATTTTTAATATATTTGGGAATAACCATGTTTAATTTAAAAAAAAAATGGGACGAGTCATAGATTGTCCGATTTGACGGAAACTCTTAGTTCTGTCAATCCAGACGTCCAGTTAATAATCCGAATGTCCTGATCTATGATATTTCAGTTTTTAAATCATGAACTGTGGTCTTTATTTTTCACTTTCCCTCACACTTTTCTCCCTAAAGTCATTCGAACCACCCAAAATCGTTGTAAAAAACTTCAATCTCTTCATCTAATCTAAACACCCAGGAGATTAAAGCTCTCAAAATCCCAAATTTTGCAACTTGCATTCAAAATTCCTCACTTTTGCCCTAAAATCGTGCCCTAGTTCTCTACTCTTCAATACTTAAACAAATTCATAGATGTCGGGGTCTCAACATGGCAAACGAACTGGGATACGTGTAAAGAAAATGGTGAGACGATCTCTATGAAGACATGGACTTGGAGCCCGAGGTACTGGTCAATCCTTTTGAAAAATCCCCAATTCTAATAGGTAAAAATGTTGATTTTGTCCATTTTACTATTGAAACTCTTGCATTTTATATAGAATAATTTTTTAAAAATATGGTTAGGTCTCGGTTGCTGCATTAGAAGAGCATGCATATCCATGCCTCGTAAAGGAGTTTTTATAAAAAAATGGTTATAAATCATCATTCGGATAGCATTTCATGTTTACTTGAATATAAACGTACTATCATCACCAAAACACTCATTCGTGACATTTTAAACCTTGAGTAATGTGAAACACAAATTTTTCTTCACAAAGCACATCTCACATTCGAAGGTTATAATCTTACCGAAGCTTATCATCTAGGTACCAAAAAGAATTTTGAAAATATAACAAAAATCAGTGCAATTGACTCTTCTATGCAAAAGTACTACATAACATCATCGCACATATCATTTTACCTAGAAAAGGTCACCGTAATGAAGTAAGGTCATTCGATCTTTTCATTCTCGACTAATTTCTTTTCAATCGGAAATTGGATTTTTCCACTATTGCATTAGGTATCATAAAGTTAGTTCATTCATCATGTTATATCAAAGCTTTACCATACGAGATGCTTTTAACCAAAATTTTTAAACATTTTGACGTTTCCTTGGATGATGAGACTTTTGTCACATTTTGACCCATCGATACCATAAATATCCAAACACTTAAATGCATGAAAATCGCAAAAGACCATAGCAATAATTTTTTTGTGGCCTTCCGAAAATCTATTTCATGTAGCTTGGCAATGAAATTTTGAACGTAAGGGCAAGCATTTGCTTATGTCTGTCCAAGCTAGCATATTTGTGTGCATTGATTAATAGAAGGGACAAGTTTTGGTTGGGACAAGCTATCACATGCATGGAAGTGAGGCAAGCTATTTTATGGTCAATGGGTAGCACATACAAAAGGATTCGACCCTATCTCTGGTCCCTCTACCCTTACTTTTGAAGAAGTAGTCGAAGATGAAACTGAGGATGAGCCTAAAGCCACAGTTCCTACTTTCAACATTCTCGGTCCCAGTGTACACCGTCCCTTAGGAGGTCGCTTTAAATTCACCGAGGAGCAGTATAATCTCCTCCATGGATGCATCGATTCTCTCACCTCCTCCATCAATAGTCTTGGTATCCTACTCATTCAGATTTAGGCACATTAGACCGCTATCTCAGATCGACAGGCCAAGATGCAGGTGCAGCAACAAGCATTCTTCGTTGACATCTATGCTCGCTTTTCGCTGCCACCGTCGCCCCCGATACCTTAGATTATTTTTCTTTAGTACTTCCTTTTGTCCTATATTTTATAATTTCACTATTTTGACAAACTTTTATCTTATTTCATGCTTGGTACATTCTGAATGATTTTCTTGTGGTTGACTTCCTTGCATATTTAATGTATGTTCAAGTTTTTTTAATATCTTTTTACTTATGCCAAAAGGAGAAGATAGGTAGATGATTCTGCAAAATAGGGGAAACACTGTAAAACTTATAAAATCTGCATATTGAACTTATAAAGTTTTGATAGGAGTATAAGTAAAAACGTTAGGGCGAATGTATTTGCAAAATTCAAAATTTTATATCCTTTGTCAATTTATGCTTCATCAATTTGTTAATTTATCCTTTGCAAATTATCTTGTTTGTCATAATAAAAAAGGGGAGAAATTGTTGACCTAAATCGTTGACTTTTCATTTTAATTATCACAAACAAATTGCATTTAATTCTAACAAATTGATTTCGAGTGTTGATAGTGATTATTGCAAAATCAAGGCACGAAAATCAAGATCTAGAGACATGCACGCTGACAAATGAAATTGGTGATTGCCGAACATAGAGAGAAAATTGAGCTTTCACTTTGAAGAAAAGATCGATCATCAAACTTCAAGACATTAGATATAGATGCATTAAATTTTTATGTAAAGTTAAAAAACACTTCAATTTCTAGCATCGACTATAACTCAAAAGAATTTTTATGTACAAGAACAAATTCACGACACGAAAGTATATTTGCATAAATTTTCAAAAAAAGATAAGTATTTCGACTCAACAATCAAATATTTGTAAAAACACTTATCTTTCAAAATAATTGAGAAAATCCTCCAAGAACTTATATTGATCAATTTTATCACGAAGGAAAAAGTTCGGGGGACAATTTCTGCCCATCTGGACATCCGGATAATCAACGGTCACTTTTTTGACCATTCTGCTTTTTGACTCAAATGGCTAGTTTTTAACCGTTTGAACTCAAACCGAACATTCGGATCATGTATTTAGATTGATAGAATTTTTGCTTGTTTTAGTGCTATAAATACCACTTTTCTTCTTCATTTGATACAGCTTTCTTTGGGCATTTAAGTGAGGCTTTTATTGATCTCAACTATTTTAGATTTCAATCTTTATAAGATCAAAACATCTATTCTTTGAAAAACTTTTTGAAAGATTAGATTTTGTGAAAATCTTTTATCTTATTAAAGTTTTTCAACTTCAATACTTGAACTATACTCATTGCTATTCATTGAAGTATTAGCCTACTTCTCTTTTGATACTTAATAGATCATATCATTTATTAAGAGAGAAGCTTTACTTATAGTTTTATTCTGTTGTTTGACTATAGGTTGTGTTGAAGTCCCAGAAATTTCTACGTTATAAAAGAATCCGTGCTCATTGGTTATAAGTTATCGAAAGTGTTGTAAGAGTTGGATTTCATCATAAGTCAATCAACAATAGTTAAAAAGGCCTTACTTATGCGGAGAGCTTGGTAATGAGGGACGTAGATCGTTGATTGAATCGAACTTCCATAATTATATTGTTTGTGCCTTCTCTTTCCTTCTACTTATTATTTACTCGCCTTATCATATTTGCAATATTGATTTAACTGCTATTTGTTTAAGTTTGTAATCATTTTCAAAAAGTTTTAGAAAATCAATTCACCCCATCTTGGTTAGCTAATCTTGGGCTTTTATTAGTGACAAAATTCTGTAGCCATATTTCTTAATTAGATGTCTCATAACATATTACAAACTTCGCCGCCATAGTTGAAGAAGCTATGAGTGTCTGTTTAACACTTTTCCAGGATATAGCTCCTCCAGCCAGTAGAAAGACATAGTCTGATGTAGATCTCCTATTGTCTTGGCATCTTGCAAAATTAGAATCAAAATTACCAGTGATCTTCAATTCGTCTGATTTCCTGTATGTGAGTATGTAATTTTTTGTTCTCTATAAATATCGTATAGCCCTCTTGGCTACCTTCAAATGATCCATCCTAGGGTTACTTAAAAATTTTCTTAGCATTCCAACAATGAATGCTATATCCAAACGTGTGCATACCTGAGCATACATCAAACTCCCAATTGCTAAGGATAGAGAATTCTCTACATTGCCTTTTCTTCAAGGTCATTCTTAGGGCACTAATTGAGACTAAATTTGTCTCCCTTAGAAACAAGGATATATCCTGGTTTGCAATCTTGCATTCCATATCTCTTAAGTACCATATCAATATAGCTCTTTTGTGATAATCCAAGAATACCCCGAGAACGATCACTGTGTATCTGTATTCCTAATACAAAATAAGCGTCACCAAAATCTTTCATTTTAAAATTCTTTGATTGAAATATCTTAGCTTTGTGCAATAAGCCTATACCATTGTAGGCAAGTAGTATGTCATCGACATACAATNGCTAGGTAGTTAACTGAGCCCTTGTTTGGTTGTGCTAGAAAACATATCTTAAGTAGATTTTGATAAAAATTGATGAAATGTACGATTGAAAAATTAATAAAAGTTGTCAATCCGATGAAATGTGTAATTAAATAATTGTTGAATTTGACCTAAATTTTTATCAACTTTTTTATCTAAACGAAACGAGAGCAAGAAGAAGACCGACAGAAGTTTTCATAACTTGAGGGCGGTCTTGATTATCAAGGTACTTCATTCGTGGGGAAAGTGTTAATTTTCTAATATTTTTTGCAGGTGAATTTGACTGGAGGATACTATGATGCTGGTGACAATATCAAATTTGGGTGGCCAATGGCATTTTCTGTCTCTTTGTTGAGTTGGGCTGTCACTGAATATCAGACTGAGATCTCTGCCGCCAACCAGCTCGGTCACATACGCAGCGCAATTCGATGGGGAGCAGAATACTTACTCCGAGCACACACTTCATCTACCACACTATATACTCAGGTGACTATGTTAAAATCTTATGAAACTTTGTTGCCCTTGAAGTTTAGAAAATAAAGGGTAAATTCTAGCCTAGGATAGTATTAAGACGCGAGGTTCTATATTAAAAGATCAACCTTAATAAAAGTAGTTCAAGTTCTTATAAATTGGCCTATGTTTTCAGCTTTTTTCGACGTGAGATTTAATCTCTTAGCATGTCCAGGCAAGATGACAACTCGTTTGAACAAATCAATCTTGAAATCTGCATGTTCATTTTTTGAGTTTTAATTGAATCAAATTGCTTTTTAGAACTTAATGGAATCTGATACCATACTAAAATTTGAGAATCCATATTAAAGGTCAATCTTATTAAGAGACTCCTAGTCTGAATGATGAAGTTTTAAAATTTTTAAAATAACAAAAGATACGTCTGCAGGTTGGAGATGCAAATAGAGATCATCAATGTTGGGAGCGTCCTGAAGATATGGACACTCCTCGGACACTTTACAAGATTACGTCTAGTTCTCCAGGATCCGAGGTGGCAGCAGAGGCTGCTGCTGCCCTTGCTGCTGCATCAATTGTTTTTAAAGTGGCTGATTCCAAATATTCTGATAGGCTGTTACGCCATTCAAAATTGGTAAGTCGAACAATGTTTCCCCTTTCGAGCCTTTGCCGTCACTAAACTAACTATTATGTTGTCTTCTTTAGCTATTTGAGTTTGCGGACAAGTTTAGAGGATCTTATCAGGGTTCTTGCCCATTCTACTGCTCTTACTCGGGTTATCAGGTAAAAACCCGAGCACATGCTTACTTGTTTTTCTTTCCTTTTAGAGGAATTATTTGGGTTCACAATTTTCTCAGGATGAGTTGCTATGGGCTGCTGCTTGGCTTTACAAAGCAAGTGGAGATAACAGCTATTTGAACTATGCCGCGAGCAATGACGGTTGGAGCCAGGCAGTTTCCGAGTTCAGCTGGGATAACAAATTCGCCGGAGCTCAAACTTTGCTAGCAAAGGCATGTAGTACAAGTTTATTACGTAGAATTAGACAACACGTTAATTTATTTTACAACACGTTAATTTATTTTTCTTTTTTAGAATTGTCTAATATGTAACATTAACAAGATAGGATTTTGATCAGGAATTTTTGAAGGGAAAGACAAATTTGGCTAAGTATAAAACTGGTGCTGATTCATTTGTATGTGCATTGATGCCAGGAAGTAGCTCTCTTCAGATTAAGACAACACCTGGTAAACATCAAAATTGAATTGTTGATGTCTGAAATTCATGAATAAATCATCTTTCTGTGGTGAAATTTTTTTATTTTCAGGTGGGCTGCTTTATATTAGAGACAGCAGTAACCTACAATATGTTACTAGCTCTTCGATGATACTTCTCATCTACTCCAAGATACTAATTTCTGCTGGTGTTCGTGGAGTACAATGTGGTTCAAAGGATTTTTCGATCACTACTATCAAAGC
>NC_036258.1:14270752-14274195 GCF_002742605.1 Olea europaea var. sylvestris | reverse complement strand
CATGATTAGAAGTTACTTTTAAGCGAAATAAGTAACTATGAAAAGCCTGTTTTTCAAAATAAGGAATTTGAAAGTAGGTTTGACTTACTTTCAAGCACGTCAAAACACGCTCTTATTCATAAAACGGGATTTATTTGAGTAAATTATTGTGATCAGGAAATCCTAGAATAAGATTGTGAGGATCAAATTATTTTATTAAGAAACATTATTCAGTGAATTTCATTTTTTTGCTCGTAAAAATGGAAACAGATTATCAGAAAAATGAGCAATAGCAGAGTGAGCAGGGGATTACTGAGTGATCGTACATGGATTTTTCTTTCACATTCATTTTGCACGCGGTCTTTGATGAAAGAGAACACTGCTAAATCATTCATAAGAGGTAATACTTGACGTGATTTTGGAACTATCGTACAAACATAAATACTATAGAAATTGTCAGATTTACTGACTTGATTTTTTATTTTTTATTTTTTATTTTTTTTTGGTCTGTGAAGTGTGGAAGATGATGGAAATGTGTTATCAGGTGTTGGTACAAGAAAAGAAAGTGACTCAGAGGGAGTTATTTTATAAATTGCTTTGCGATTCGCCTGAGTATTTTGCATCTCAATCGCAGGTCAATAGGACTATTCAAGGTCAATATTGTTTCTGCTTTTATGCTCAAACATTTACAGCACTAGGTTTTAATTATGTCAGAAAAATGGTAACTGTGGTAAAGTTCACATAACGAAGCACATGGTGAAGTAATTTGAACAATAAATTGATCCGGCTCATTCAGTTTTCTTTCGTTTCTATAGAGCTTCTAAAATTTTAATGTTGGCCTGATTCCTACTATGTAAAGGGGCCTGGTCTAGTGTGCTTGAGTGACATGAAAAAACTTCAATATAGTGAAAACTTGAGCAACAAATGTATATAGCTCGCACATTGAGGGTGAATCACTATAAATTCAGGTCTTTAAATTGCTTATTTTTTATTTTCATTTAGCTTATTATTACTCTCCTAAGATGAACAAGAGGTTAATCCCCAAGGTTTTTGTTGTTTTGCGAGCAAAACAGATTTGGTGGCATTACTTAGGTGCAGCCGATGCAGCCTTGGCGTCATGGCATCAAGCAGAGGGGTGGTTGCTGGCCGCCTATTGCTGCAGGCATTACTTCTTTCCTTTTTGTTCTAGTGCATCATTGACATGTACCGTGGTTGTATTTGTTGACTCAAAATAAGTTGAATTGTTTTCTTATATTTTTCAAATGAGTTAGTATAATGGATCAAATGATTCCAATTATGTGCTGTAAGGATGAGCACCAAACATATAATGGTGTGAAATTGTGAGTCATAGTTTCAAGAAATTGAATGTGTATATCAGCTGTATAGAGTACGTAAAAAATAAATTCCACCGTAGGCCCATTTTAAAAATCTGATTCATGCTGTGACTCATGTAAATTTTCTTTAAACTACTGAGAAGGAGCCAAACCAAGAGGTTGTGGACTGCGCCGCTTGTGGATTTTCTGGTTATGCTATTTCCGGAGATCTAAATATGCTAGAAACCTTGGTCATGAAGAGCGATGCCCGGTATATCATTGTGGTTGAGAAGGTATTTACTTTTTTGTTCGCTATCGTTTTTGGACAGCATAGAGAACATTTAAGCAATTCCAGGGCAGCATATTTATAAGCTACCGGTATCATTCAGCATGCCATATTCCAGCGGCTGGCTGAGGATCGTTTATTCACTCAAATTCCATGTATTCTCATCACAGCTAAAGGATATCCAGACATTGCAACTAGGTAGTTTTTGAAGTTTGAAAGGAGAAAAACTGCTTGAAATAATTTTTCATGTTTCTCATATAATGTGAGATGATTACATTAATATCATAAAGTTCTACAATGCAAAACAGGTTTCTTCTTCACCGAATGAGTCGGGAGTTCCCAGAAATGCCCATTCTAGGGCTGGTTGACTGGTATGAATGACCTCAATAACTCTCCATTGCAATTTGCATCCATGATTGGTAGGATTGTATAATACTTGACCGTGTTAAGAAAGAATAATAAGTTAATATTTGTTCATTATAGCGTTCAATCCCTTAAGTCCGGTGTACCTAACATAATCATACAGTTTAGTACTCACATTTCACTTGTGCTTAATTGTGAAGGAATCCAGCAGGATTAGCAATACTATGCACCTTCAAATTCGGAAGCATAGGGATGGGCTTGGAAGCATATCAATATGGTGCTTTCTCCTTTACTTGTGCCTTAAATTAAAATTGGTCGATACTAATTAGTTCTACGATTCAGCTTGCAATGTCAGGTGGCTGGGATTGCGAAAGGATGACATTGAACAACTCGTACCTGAAGAATCTTTACTTCCATTGAAGCCCCGGGATCTACAAATTGCTAAAAGCTTGGTATCCTCAGAGATATTGCAGGTATAATGCTCTAATGACAGTTGTTTTAGCCCCTGTTTGAGTCCCATTATTCTCAAAACTCATTTTCATATTCTTTCATAAAATAATTTTACATGTTAATTCAAAACTTTTTTCTATTTTCTAATCACACATTCGCCAAAAAATAAATATTTGAAAATACATTATCACCAAAAAATGGGGCTTAAACATGGACTTAGAATGCAATATTAAACAGAATTTGAAGGTACAAGTTGAAGCATGTTTGATAAGCTTAAAAAAGACAAAGCTACTTTAAAATAAATATTTATTGCCTATAATCGTAGATTTTGGTTTCTGGGTACTATTGCATGTTGGACTAAGCTCAAAAAGTACTTTTTCTGAAAATGACACTTGCGTTACAGTTTCTAACTTATGCTAAGAGTAAAATTATATTCTATAAGTTATTTGTTTTAAGCTAAGTCAAACATGGTTTTTGAGTACCTAGAAACCAAAAATTATGATTTGAGCTAAGGTCTTCTGCTCTAGGATAATGAAACCAATTGATGACATGCTTTTAATAGGACAACTACAAAGAAGAACTGGAAGTGATGATTGAGAGTGGTAAAAGGGCAGAAATTGAAGCTCTTTACTTTCATGGATATGGTTTCTTAGTAAAGTATATAGCAAAGAAAATTGTGCAAGCCAATTATATATAGCTGTCAAGAGACTTTTTATTCTAATGCAATTCAGAATGTGCTGACTGATTTGTTATTGACAATTCATAATATGAAAGGAAGTTTGAAAATGCACAATTTCATTAGCATATAAGAAAATCACGAGCATGTTAGACTGTGTTTTAGATTAACTTAAAACATATGTGTACCCAAGATTGCATGGTTGTCTTAGTTCTTTTGCCTGTTGACTTGGTTGAATCGATTTTGAATAGGTTGGGATTCTTTTGACGCTATAGAGACAATGGTGATTTTAAATGTAAGTATTTAAGACATTTAACCTATAAACAAGGCTTTAAAATGTAAAAGTTAAAAAGTAAGCTTTTTTTTTTTTTTTTTT
>NC_036258.1:14265139-14269958 GCF_002742605.1 Olea europaea var. sylvestris | reverse complement strand
CTTGCTTCCAGTTCTTCAAAACCCACAAAAATTGTGTTTTCCTCTTCATTTACCCCTTCTTTATCTACCCTTTTGGTCAATCTCGCCGTCGCCCCAACCGGGCTCCACCAACGATTTACTGTCAGGGCCGCTAGGAGAAAATTCGAGCGGAAGAAAATATCGGAACCATTGGCCATGTCGACCATGGAAAGACCACTCTTACTGCTGCTCTGACTATGGCCTTGGCCTCCTTTGGAGGCTCCACCCCTAAGAAGTATGACGAAATTAGCAATGGCCGAACAATTTGACATGCCACGAGTGAAACTTGGAACCCAAGGACTGGAGGTATATGTTACAATTACTTAATTCAATTTGGGATTTGATTCAATTTGTAGATAATGCAATGTTCTTCAAAGAATTGGGGTTGGGTGTGGTAGGGTAGGGCGGGGCGGGACGGGGCGGGGTGGGGCGAAGATGAAGATTAACAGTATTCCCTTTGTTTTCTTTGATTTTTATTTATTTTGTTTTTACTTTTCTATTGTTATTATTAATTATTCTAATTATTAATATTAAGAAAAAAAATGCGAAGTACCACTTTGCCCTTTTAAATTTGGTCCAAATTGATCAAATTTTGACTTTTCTAGTCAACTAACGGTCAAATGGACGGTTTCCATTCATTTGAACCTCCGGTGCATATTTTTGAAATGTTTGGGACCGTGGATGGTACAAATTAAAGGTTTGGGCAAAGTCTGCTAATAAACGAAACGTTTAGTACCTCAACTGCAATTTTCCCATTGATAAATTACCAATATGCCCCTACACAAAAAATAGATAAAAAATAAAATCATTCTTCTTTCAGAAAGGGCTATTTCGATAACAACCATGCTAGACGAACCGCGCGAGTAACTGCATGGTTGACATACATACACACAAGGGGGAAAATAATTTTAATTCGACGCGGGACCCTCACCTGGTATTATCCTTTGTGTCAACCATTGCGTTCATTTGGCATTTTCCATTTCGATAATCCGCAGCATATGCAGCATCTACAGTCAATAATTACAGCTTGTCTGGGTCCCACATACTTGTTGAAATGCTCAAAATATGTATTATGCATTTGGTCAAAATGGCTCCTAAACATGGACTTAGTCTCTTGTTTGAGATTTTTTTTTTTTTCAAAATTAATTTTCAATCATACATTCTTTCAATAAAATAATTTTTCATGTAAAATTCCAATTTTTTTTACTTTTTGACTATACATTCTTCAAAAAATTACTATCTTAGAATTTATTAACACAAAAGACTCAAACAAGTGCTTAATAGGCTTGGGCGTGGTTTAGTTTTAGTCGGTTCCTACTCCAACACGAAACCAAAACCAAATTAATTCGTTTGAGCCAATTTTAACCCAAACCAACCCACTATAGCTATTAAACCGTATCAATTTGGTTCAGTTCGGACTTTTAATCCAAATTGAATTTTAAAAAATAAAAAATTGTCCGAGTTTTAGGCTCACTTGGATTACAAGAACTAAAATAATCAAATAATTTCATATTACAAAAATTATTGACTAACAAATAAATCAGGTTAATAAAGCCATATCAACAAAAAATTTAAGAATTTTGTTGCTTTTTTATGTATTATGTTGTTCGATTGCCTTAGTAGGGAAAAATGTCAAGTATAATATAATGAGTTTGTGAAATGAAAATTTCAGTGCTATTACTTATTGGCAACATCATGATTGGAGAGAATCGAGATATAGCTATGAGATCACGGTTTATTTTTTGAATTTTATTTTTCTTAAATTAAAAGAAAGGTAAACATGTAATTGAGTTGAGTTGGTTCGATTAACCAATGGTTTGAGACTTCAAACCACGACTGAATTAATCCATCATGATTTTGTTTAAAAGAAACCAAACAAAACCAATTACCTGTGTCAAGCCAACTCGAGTCGATTTGATTTGATTAGTTTAATCGATTTTTTGATTTTTTTGCCCAGGTTGGCTTAATTATAAATAATTGTTATATATACAAATTGAAAATCATTGCATATTCACATATTTTAACCTGATCATTTACCCCATATTACACGTCACATCAACTAAGATAATATGAGTTTGTACATATAACATGATTTGTAATGAGAAAATTGTAAAAAATGTCCATTTTCACATTGTCATTTGTAAAAATGTTTCAAACTATTCGCTTCATTTGCGAATTTGTTCATTTTACTAAAATTTAGACCACAATGCCTTAGGTAGCAATTTCAAAAATCTACTAGAAAGACAAATTTTTTTCATATGAATTAAAAATTGTGTTGACATATAGAATATTGACACATAAAATATAAGCTTGGCACAACTTATACTAAATATTTGAAAAAGTAGTAATTCCGATTCATGCATTAAATTTTAACTTTTCCCTATGTCAACCCATGCATTAAATACTCATGAAGCTTGTGCTCCCAATTTGAAAATCTCGTTCTTGACAAGTGAAATGTCAAGTGTCGAGATGTTCAAAGATCAAATGTTAATCATACAATAAAATATAGAGAAAAATGAAACTAGTGCATATATTTTTTCACAATGCAATAATGCTAAACCATGTTTGGCATCATCTCCCTTTTTTCCTAATGTTTAATTGGTCATTGCCTACTAGATAATGCAAGAAATGGTAATAACTTGCACATCATGTTAGCTTCTTTTGGAAGCAACTTAATTGCGTCGACAATCACGCTGCAGCCAAATAAAAAATATTATTTTTTGCTTTTTCCTTTATTAAGGGTATAATGAATATTTTGGTACCGAATTTAGCTATTTTTGTAATAGTGACAAAATTAGACATTTTTTAATGGCAAATATAGATTTGGACTTTTTGTAAATTTTCCAATTTTTTTGCTTTTGTTTGATCTCATTATTTTCAAAATAAATTTTTTTTTTCTCCTTTTTCCAATTACATATAACTTTAATAAAATACTATTACACGTAAATCTAAAATATTTTCTTATTTTTTAATTACACATTTTCCATTATTCTACTATTTCAAAATGTATTATTCAATAAAAATGGGACTCAAATATTGACAAGTTAGCAAGCTAGTCCCGTGGACAGATTTAAAGATGTTCTTGACTAACCACATTTTGGGTGTGCTCATAAGTCTTAGGACCCATTTCTTTTGTGGTTCAAAATAAACAAATTGTGGATCACACGGAATAAATGTTGTCTGAACTTATTTGTGGATGGCTTCGAACTTTGAAGTGAGCCCAAAAAAATCAAGTTGTTTGGGTCAATCCACCTACCGACACTCTTAAATATAGTTACTCGAATTGAATCGAACCAAAAGATCCGATTGGAAACTTTATGAATCGGACCCCAAACCGGTTCGGGTGACAATATAAGACCATTTGACAATTAACCCGGTTAAGAATCGGTCATATTAGTTAGAAATCAAACAAAATCGAATAAATTCAGAGGAATTTTACGTTCGAACTAATTCTAATCGAATATATTTTTTTTTCCAGTTATTTATAAAGCTGCTCTAAAAGTGTCTAGAATGGACCACCAAGTTCTATTGCTGGAGCCACTTAGGTACTCTGTCTAGGGTTGGCAATGGATCGGTTTGGGGTTGGTTCAATCAAAACCATTACCGAACCACCAATTTTTTGGTTGTACCATAACCATGTAAGTCGATTCGGTTCGTAGCTCGAGTTGGCTCAGTTCAGGCGATTAATAACCACGAACAGAGGCAAATCCAGATTTTCGACCCAACTGGGGCGATCATTAATCGTTTACCGTCAACGACGGCATAGTAATGTTATTTATTAATATCAAATTAAATAATATTAAAAATTATTCTATCTGTATGTAAATACACTAAAACGTAAAAATCGTATATTTATATCAAATTATAGTATAATACAATTCGAAATAATATAAAATAAATGATACATAAGACTTCTACGTGTTATCAATGCTTAATAAATAATTTGCCCGATTAGAAATAGTTACGGAATTAGATGCACCACTATAAGAATTAGGCTGAGACAACGATTGAAAAAATAATTTCACAATTTTTATTAGAAATAAAATTAATTTTAAAATATAATTAAAGTTTCAATTTTCAATTCTCAATACCAATTTGTCACAAATTATAAATTCCCCAATATCTCATTTTCAATTTTCACAAATCACATAATCACATTTCACAATATTCAAATTAATTTTTAATATTACAATTCATAGTTGATATATTCTCCAAATTCTCATTTAACATTTAAATAAATAAAAAAATAACAAAAATACAATACTAAGTCAATTTAGCAAATATTATCATAAATGAAAATGCAAACAATATCCCAATTCCCAAATGCAAAATTCGAATTTAACAAACAATATTATTAACATAATAATACTAAACTATATCCTTGTCCCTTGATCCTTATGTATCAAACTTGATTCCTACTCAATAACTCAAAAATTCTAACCTCAACTCATATTCAATCTTCATTCATAGAAATAATAATGAAAAGCTCAATTGCCCAATTATTTTTTTTAACGGGTACTTATAAAAAAAATAAAATTAATGGGTAATTGGTTCGGGGTGGGTCGAGGCGTAAATACCATACTCGCCCTACCCCGAACTGGGTCATTAAAATCAAATATTATACCCACCCCATTGCACCATCGGTTCGATTTTTTTGTTCCATTCGATTCGGTTAATCACAATTTTCAATTTTGAAGGTTTGAATTGTCATCCCTAACTTTGTCATCTTAGTAGTTATATCAACCAAATAATTAGCATACTTGATCCGATCGTTGAACCATCCAATGATTAAATCAATGAT
>NC_036258.1:14204767-14264374 GCF_002742605.1 Olea europaea var. sylvestris | reverse complement strand
GAAGTGGTAGAGCTTCAAAAGAAGGGTACTACAAAAAATAGCGCGTGGATGCGCTTGATGAGACAACTACTAGGTTGTGCTATGCTTTGGAAGGTCTCGAGGAAAAAGTCGAGAAGGCCAAATCCGAGATTTGTGGATTACACATCCAAATGGATGAAAGCGAAAGAGCTTGCGCAGCAATGACTGAAGCTGCTGCAATCATTTCTGATCTGTAGGATGAAATGGAAGTGTTGAGAGCTCAATTGCGGGTACTCCAACGTGTTGTGGGCAAAGGGCAAGCTCCCGTACCCGAGTATGCTCCTAGACTCAGAATTCCTGAACCGTGTACCTACGGAGGGGCACGTGATGCAAAAGAAGTCGAAAACTTCTTGTTTGATATGGAACAGTACTTTCTAGCAGCTTCGATCGAAGACGAAGCTAGAAAGGTAACCATAGCTACCATGTATCTGGGTGGAGATGCAAAACTATGGTGGCGAACCAAATATACTGACATTCAGGCCCACAGAATTCGAATTGATTCTTGTGATCTCCTTAAGGAAGTGATCAGATCGCAATTTTTCCCGAAAAATGTCGAGTATCAGGCTCGACGGGCACTTCGAGACCTGAAACACACGAACTCTATCAGGGAGTATGTGAAATCCTTCTCAGGGCATATGCTGAATATTCGCGATATGTTAGAAAAGGATAAACTCTTCACCTTTATGGAAGGGTTGAAACCGTGGACACGCACGAAATTTTAAAGACAGAAGGTTACTGATTTGAGCACGGCCATGGGAGCCGTTGAATGCTTGAGCGACTACCAAACAGAATCTAGAAAAGATCGACTTTCGGGGAGTAATCAAGCAATTCGAGGTGGTAACAGATCTTATAGACCCAACTCGAACCCAAATGGAGGAGAGCGTTACTCTCAGAATAGAGAAGGAGCTTATCAAAGCACCCGTGGCTTCCAAGGAAACTATCATAGTAGCCGTTAAGGAAATTTTAACGGCAGCAACAGTAACAACTGGAACAAAGGAAAAGCAACGGAGGGCCGAACTGATGCCACTCCCAAATTAAAGTGCTTTTTACGTGAAGGACCTCATTGGGTGTCGGAGTGTCCTCAAAAATGGATGATGAATGCATATTGTCAGTTAGCAAGTGGCGGGTCAAGTTCAAAGCAAGAGGCCCCACAGACTAATTTTCATAGTGAGACTGACTCTGAAGAGGATGATGATGATGTAGTTGGGGTATTTTCACATCGGTGCAACACACTGTCGCATCGGATTGTTGAAAAGGATGATGTCCCATTGAAAGAGGTAAAGATGGAAGAAGCGAAGGCTCGAATTTGTAGGGCTAAAGGCTTAGTGTACATTGATGTAAAAATCAATGGGAAGCCAATCAGGGCTATGGTGGATATTGATACCACCCACAACTACCTTGCATGTACCAAAGTAGAGCGGCTCGGACTTGTGCTAGAAAAGAGTAGTAAAAAGTCAAAGCAATCAACTCCGCTACTCAACCAATAGCCGGAGTGGCGAAATCGGTGTTGATCAAAATAGGTCCTTTCGAGGTAAGGACAAATTTATCTGTAGTTCAGATGGATGATTTCAAGCTTATTCTAGGATTGAAATTCTTCGGGATACTAAGACAGCAGTGTTGTCATATTCTTATTTGTTAATAATGATGGGTAATAAGCTGGGTGTCATCCCTACACAGGTTGGGAGGATGGACGAGAAGAGTATCTCAGACATGCAATTTAGTAAGGGTTTCTAGAAAAATGAACCCTCTTTTTTGTGCACTCTTCGATTAGAGGATATCGAGGAGGCGAATGGTCCTATTCCAAACCCCGTAAAAGGCTTATTCAAGAATTTGAGGATATCATGCCGGAAGAATTACCAAAAAAATTACCACCAAGATGGACGATTGATCATGAGATTGAACTTATTCAGGCGCCAAACCTCCCGCCAGGGTACCATACCGTATGTCTCAACCTGAGCTTGAAGAGCTTAGGAAGCAATTGGGAGAAATGTTGGAGAGTGGAATCATTGTGGCTGTGAAGTCGCTATACAGAACTCCTGTATCGTTTTAGAAAAGGCCAATGGTTATCTTAGAATGTGCTACAACTATCGAGCTTTGAACAAGATTACTGTAAAGAATAGCTATCATATCCCACTGGTTGCGGATTGCTTCGATCGACTGAGTCGGGCGAAGTATTACACAAAAATTGATCTTAGGTTCGGATACTGGCATGTTCGGATCAAGGAGGGAGACGAAGCAAAGACTACGGTGGTAATCAGATATGGAGCTTTTGAATTTAAAGTGATACCTTTTGTTTGACAAACACTCCAGCAATATTTTGTACTATGATGAATCAGGTACTTCACAGGTTCTTAGATGATTTTGTCGCGGTGTACTTGGATGACATAGTAATCTACAGCGAGACATAGGAGGAACATGTCCAGCATGTGAGGCAAGTTTTTAATCGGCTACAGGAGAATGAACTTTATGCTAAGCATCTAAATGCTCATTTGCTCAGATATCTATCAGTTTCTTGGGTCACATCATTGAACAAGGTAAAATCCGCATGGATTCAAAGAAGGTTACAGCCATCAAAGATTGGCAACCACCAAAAATCATACATGATGTACGTTCATTTCTTGGGTTATGCAATTACTATCGAAGATTTGTGAAAGGCTACTCAGAAATTGCACTGCCACTTACTGAATTGACAAAGAAAGATAAGGATTAGGATTGGTCATCCCAATGCCAAGCTGCTTTTGAAAGGTTGAAGAAATTCATGTGGACGAACCCGATTTTAGCCTTTCCGGATATGGTTAAACCATTTGAAGTTCATACAAATGCTTCAGATTTTGTACTTGGTAGAATCCTCATGCAAAAATGACATCCGGTAGCATAGGAGAGCCGGAAGTTAAACCAGACAGAACATTGTTACTCAGCACATGAAAAGGAATTGTTGGTAGTGGTCCATTGTCTCAGAGGATGACGTCACTATCTGCTTGGGTCTCCATTTATTGTAAAGACAGATAACACTACAGTTAGTCACTTCATGTCCCAACCAAAACTATCGAGCAAATAGGCTCGTTAGCAGGAATTCCTTTCAAAGTTCAATTTTATGTTAGAGTATCGTCCCGACTCTAGTGATCATGTTGATGATACTCTTAGTCGATGGGCCGATTTAGCTGCCATTTGCACCGTAGCTGCTCTTTCAGGGAGCACAGTCTCTACAAATACTAGAGACCGAATTCGGGCACTTATGGAGAAGGACCCGACTACCCAATATTTGGTCGACCTCATCAAACAGGGTAAAACTCGATAGTTCTGGCTCGATGGGGAACTAGTGAAGACAAAGGGAGCCACCTATATGTTCCTAAGGGCGGAGATCTGAGGAAATCACTAATTACAGAATGTCATGACAAATTTGGGCAGGGCATCCCGGAGAGGAACGCACTTGTGCACTACTGCAACGTGCATACTACTGGCCTCAAATGTGGAACGACATTGCAACATATGTAAAAATCTGTCTTATTTGTTAGCAAGATAAGGTAGATCATCAGAAAAAGGTGGACTTGCTGGAGCCCCTTTCCGTCCCAACCCGACCATTCGAAAGTGTATCGATGGACTACATTATTAGGTTGCCAAAAGTTGAGAATTTTGGAACTATCATTGTCGTGGTGGATCGTCTATCAAAATATGCAACTTTCATTGCAGCGCCTAGGTATGTATCTGCGGAAAAGACAACTCAACTCTTTTTCAAACATATCGTCAAATACTGGGGGTTGCCTAAGGACATCGTCAGTGATCGAGATCCTCGTTTCACTGGCATATTTTGGACTAACTTGTTCAAACTTCTTGGTTCAACTTTGAGCATGAGTTCTAGTTTTCACCCACAATTTGACGGACAGACGGATCGCTTCAATTCTATGCTAGAAGAATATTTTCGGCACTTTATCTCTACTTCGCAGAAAAATTGGGTTAAACTTTTGGATGCGGCCCAAATTTGCTTCAATCCCCAAAAGAGCTCTTCTACCAATAAGAGTCCTTTTGAGATTGTTACTGGCCAGCAACCGCTACTCCCTCATACAGTAGATATCGAAACGAAGTACCAAATCCCCTCAAGCAAAGAACTTTTCTCAAGAGTTGAAACGAAATATTGAAATTGCTCGGAGTTATCTTGAGAAAGCTCAAAAACGGTATAAAAAGGCTGCATATCTAAAGCGTCGTTTCATTGAATTCAATGTTGGAGATCTGGTAATAGTTAAGCTTCTCGACAGAAATGTGTACAAACCAACAAGAGGGAAGGACTCAAGATTGTCGCCAAAATATATTGGACCATTACCCATCGCGAAGAGGATTGGAAGAATTGCATACAGAGTTGAACTCCCTTCATGGTGTAAAATCCACAAGGTCCTTCATATTAGTGTGTTGAAGCCATACTTTGCGGATAAGGAGGACACATCTGGAAATGAGCAAAAGTGACCTGTGTTTGAACTGAAGAAAACTGGAAAGAAGATTGCTGAAGTTATTCTTGACCATCGAATCACTCGAACTTCTAGAAAAGATCATCAGGAGTACTTGGTCAAATGGATGGGATGCAGCAACGAGAAGAATACTTGGGAAAGAGGAAAAGATGTCGAAGCCTTCAAACCATTAATTGAAGCATATCATGCATTGATGACACCGAGGACGTCGCCAAAAGAAATGGGGGAGAATGCCAAGGACTGCAACTTTACTTAGCCCCTTGACACTATCGCAACCGCAGTTTGCCCAATTTCGACCGCACATTGTAAATATTACTTCAAGTTTGAGTTGTAATTTTATTTTCATTGTAATAGTTATTTCAATTGTAAAATAGCTCTGATATTGGTAAATGTTTAGTATGATTCCTCGTCTTTTAAACGTCTACTCTTGTCACTTAGATTTTTGTTTAGAATGCTATTATAGGGGGTATTAGTCATTCAAAAATCTTTCAAACTCATTGGTGTCCGCCCCCGCACCAACAATTGTAATTTTCTACTTTCATCAATTGTAATATTCAGTTTTCATCAATCAATATTCAATTTACTTTCAATATATTCAGATTCTCTATTGTAAGTTTTCTACAAAATTGTAATCAAATTTTCTTTCGTCCCGACGCGATTGAGAAAAGGTGGAAGGTAGTCTAGCGAAGCAGACTACTGCCGCATGATGTTCCTTTCTGTGCCAAGAAGAAAGGCACCTCGTGAAACCTTTTCTTGCTTGTTGCATATGACTTTCAGAACTCGATTTACCATTGCGCTCTCTCTCTCTCTCTCTCTCCAGTAATTTGAGTTCCTTCATGGGTTCCAAGCTTCAGCCATGGCCTCGTAAAGACCCTGATAACTTCAGCCAGCTCATACTTAAGCATTCCAAATCTGTAAGCAATTTTGTTCTTCATCAAGCGTAGAGCTTTAGTTTTTTTTTTAAATAAATTTAATCATAATTCTTTTTGAATTTTACTTTTGTTGGTTAAGTTTTAAGCTTTGTTGATAAATTATGCATGCCATGATTTTTTGCACATTTTAAGATTAGTGTTTGTGGTTTTAGTTAGGATAATTACTACAAAATGTCCTTATCTTTTAAAGTTATCGTACAAAACTTCCTTACCTTTCATTTTTTGACATTTTTACTCTTACCTTCATATTTTATTGCGAAAATAATTCTCTTCATCAAATTTTCCGTGTAAAATGACAAACATACCCCCTATTTAAATTAAACAATAAAAAGGAAAAGTAAAGATAACGAATAAATTGTAATCATACTCCCAAACTTTTTTAAAAAGTGCAAATAAATCCAAATAAATTATTAAAAGAGTAATTAGCACAAAATATCCATACCTTTCATTATTATTGTGTAAAACGTC
Source organism: Olea europaea var. sylvestris (assembly GCF_002742605.1). NCBI lineage: Eukaryota > Viridiplantae > Streptophyta > Magnoliopsida > Lamiales > Oleaceae > Olea > Olea europaea. The sequence continues at coordinate 14,258,496 of NC_036258.1, read as the reverse complement.
CATACTTTTTTTTTTTGACATTTCACTTTTATTTTTATATTTCATTGAGAAAATAATTATTTTCATCTATTTTTTCAATTTAAAGCTATAAAATGCAAATATGCCCTTCTCTTTAGAAAAAAAAAACCTAAAGAACAAATTAAAACTGCACTCCCAAAATTTTCAAAAAAAGTACAAATAAATTTTAAATAAATAATTAAAAAATAAAAATTACTTTTTTTAATTATTTATTTGGTTTATTTGTACCTTTTTAAAAATATTTGGGAATATAGTTGTAATAAATTTTTTATTTTTGTTTATTTAAAAAGGAAGGCATATTTGCCATTTTACAGCTTTTAATTGTGAAAATGGTTGAAAAAAACAATTTTTTGCAATGAAATATAAAATAAGGGTAAAAATGTCAAAAAATAAAAAGTATGGACGTTTAGTGCTAATTACCATTTTAATAATTTATTTATACTCATTTGCACTTTTTAAAAAAGTTTGGAAGTATGTTTGCAATTTATTCGTTAACTTTTCTTTTCTTTTTTATTATGTTTATTTAAAAATGGGGTATATTTGTCATTTTCTATGAGAAATTTGATGAAATGGATGATTTCTACAATAAAGGATGAAGGTAATGGTGAAAATGTCAAAAAATTAAAGGTATGGACGTTTTGTAAAATAACTTGAAAGGTAACGATATTTTGTGCTAATAACTTGTTTAGATACGGAGATCGTAAGTATAAATGCACGATCTTGTGGTTTCTAAACATGGGTTTTCAAATTTTTTTCTCTCTCTCTCTCTTTTTGTAGGTCTTTCCGAGATTGGCTGATTTTATGAATTAATGTATTTGATTCGTGATGATCTATATTCATTCTTTTGCTTCATGGATTTTTAATTTTCATGTTAATGTAACCCTTTTTAGTATATTGGATGTTTGCCAGAAGTTGGGAATTTAGATAATCTACGTTGATTGTGTTATGTCAGTTTATGTCGTTGAGCAATTATGTCGTTTATATACCAATAAGTACCACGCGTCAAGCATCGTATTGCGATAGATTATAGGATTTATAGCCATGAGAAAACTTGCCGAATCATTGTCTTCATTGTTTGTTGTGTAGACCTCGGTGACTAGATCATAGCTTTTTTCGTTAAGGGCAAAACACTTGGCATTGTTCGACTTAGAAAACCAATGCAAAAGGGAGGTAATTTTGAATATTTGAATTCATTCGTTTATTATTTGTGTTGCAATAAACTTGTTTGACCATGCATGCATGTTTTACATGTGTTTGCAGCATTACATTTAGCAATTGTCATTATCTTTATCCTTGTATAGGAAAAGAGTGACTTGTGAATGTCGTTCCACATATTGTTTCATTTGTTAGTCATAAAACCAAGTAAGAATGTAGTGTTTATGAACTAACAGATTGAGCATAGCCGGTCTTAGGCCGAGGCATTTGAGGCCTACGCCTCAGGCCTAAAACCAAAGGAGGCCTAATTTTACCACCCCCCCTCTTTTTTTAAAGGGTTTAGAGAGTTAAAGACAAAATTGGTTTTTCATTCGTCTTTCCTCATGCCTGTGACAGTGTGATTGACGATCCATTTTAATTTCATCAAGACAAGGTCACAAATTTTTTGGGAAACTTTAGAGTTTGTATGTCATTTTAATTTTGTATTGTTTCTGTAAATTTGTAATGCTCAATTTTTTGCGCAAATAATCGAAAATGTTATTGGATGTGCCAAATGGAAAATGGGAATTTGTTCAACATATCTTGATCCAAGAATTTGTATCCTACTTGAACCTGCATCACGTTTGGTATCTATTTACTATTTAGCGTCCCTGACTGGCATAAGGCAATAGGGCATTGTGTAATGATTTTTATTTCAGGCTTATGAATTGTGACGGTAGAATTCTCAAGGGTGTGATTCCATAATTTTCATCGAAATTTTACTTCTCAATTCAGCAATGACTTGCCCTACCTTGTTATTGAATATGTTGGAAATGTTTGAAGTTTTGTTGGCTTATATAATGGTGGCCTGGTCGGCTTATATGATTGGTTATTTTATGATCAACAACTGCATAGGCGTACGTAATAACTATATTGAAAACTCTAATTGTGAGATGATTGAGATATTTCCTAACTGTCTTTTAGGTTAATCATTGGACATTAAGTTGCATAATATACCGTTGAAATAATATATTTGTTTGTTGTTTAATGTTAAGTTTTAAGTTAGTAATAAGATGCAAGATATACTGTTGAATTTTGCATTTGTGTTGATTTCGTCGGAAGACTCAATTTATGGACTTTACCTCGGGTCCTAACGATCACAGGACCAGCCCTGAGATTGAGAAGCATTGTGTACTTTTGAAGGTCCTTTGTGGACAGAATTTAAGTAGTTGAACAAAGGATAAAAATACACTTTTTTTTTTCTTTTTATTATTATTTATATATAGGCAATATAGGAGTGACTTTGAAGTGTTTTATACGCTTGTCATGGTCAACGTTATGGGTGACATCATAGAGTAAATCACTTGTCAGTTCATTTCAAAGTGTCACACTTGTTAAGGAAAACGTTATAGGAGACGTTGCAAAGTAAATTGAGCTGCATAATGTTTTCCTTCATTCTGCCCTTTCCATCTTCATCATGTTTGCCCAAGTGGTTTATTTGCTATCGACAAGGACACTTATTCTGAAACATTCTAAGTTAAATATTCAATGATAAAACAATTAATTTTGGTCACTAATAGAAACGTGTCGACATATTCGATGAATTTAGAAAAAACGTTCTTGTAAGCTTCACTATGTTGGATATTTGAATGCTTTTCACGGTTTCCTTCTGTCATTTATATAAATCCTATTCTATGCACTTAAAAACGTTTTGTTTTACGAGTTCAACACACGTGGCATGGAGAAACGTCACTGTTTCAACTCTAATTTAATTACTAGGCTCTCTATATTCAATAGAGATCAACAGATATGGTTTTGATTGTATGGTAATTAGGGCCAATCCCCTAATTTTCAAGGCCGAGGCAAAGTACATAAATGAGGGCCCTCAAAATCAATATAAATACAAAATTCAACAGTGTATTATGTAACACATTGCTAACTTAAAACTTAATATTAAAATAACGAACAAATATATTATACAAAAGCATTGTAGGAGAGGTTACGATGATTCCTATAACCCTAATTGTACTATTTTTTGGCGATTGAAACAACTTGCTCAATCAATGTTTGATCAGTGGTATCTAATAGGAATTTAGTAGTAAAATGATTTGCCCCACAAGCTTCATATCTATAATTTCGCACGTGAGGGGTGATTTCTTGGTTTCGTCCAGTCATTAATAACTTGACCGATTCGATCCGAGCTCTTGAAATTGGAATAAGTTCGGCAGCGAATCACGAAAATTTGAGAAAAGCTGAAGGAAAGAGACAAATAATTGAGGCGAATCTAGATCAGAATCATTCTCAACGAGTCCATAAGAAGTGATCCCATTTTTTTCATCGGGTCCAGGTAGAGACCAAAGATCTTGAGCGACTGATCCGGCAGAACAACTCAAAAGATAAAGAAGTATCGTTAATTTCTTATTGAATTATTATTATTCGAAATTGAATGGATTCTAGTTCTTCCCTCTAAAAAAAAAACGGAATCCCCTGTTCTCTTTGCTGTTGCTTGAGAATCCGCATACTAGAAGAAGGTCTTGCACCTTATTAAATTGAGTAATGATACCGCATCCACCATAGTCAATTGATCAATCATCGCTCTTATAAGTGTATATGCATTTTACATCATGCATTCCAACTATAGGTGACTAGTTTAATAATCCTTTTATAAATAGTGGCTGTATCTAGAGATTTCAATATCAAGAAGAATGTAAAAATAATAAAATTACTAGTTCTTACATTCTCAGAGGGAACCAAAAGTGCTTGATCTTTTTTCTTCAAAATAGTTATTCCATTTTTTTTTTAAGATTTTGGAAATTGGTTTCTTTGTACAAAAGCTACTGCATAAATTGGTAATTATTCTAGTAACTAATTTGCAGAACTAGATTAATAACAAAAATTACTGCATAAACAGAAAACAATCCCTACGAACGATTAGTTAACAATGAACAATTTATTTAAAACAGAATTTTCAAAAATATCAATTAGGAAAAGTAAAATATGAGATACTATAGTATATGTGCTGAAAAGTGAAAGAAATAAGAAAAATAAATTTAAGCATACCAAAACAGTATGAAAATAGAAAAATGAGTGGAGAAATTGAGAGGTGAATTATTGATGGTGAATCGGTGATGACAAGCAACGCATCAGCTCTGACCTCCACTGCTGTTCTTCGGTCTAGGTTTTGTTGTTGATTTCTCGAGAATTTGGTCTAGAGGTCTGCCCTTTTGAAGGCTTAGGCATAGTAGGTTTTATAAAAAGGAAAAGGGAAAAAAAAAAAATAGGCATCCTAAAAAGCTAGGCTTGAGGCGAAGGCCTCTTGGGCATCTCCTCAGGTCCGGCCCTGATGATAATCCAAATTGCTGTAATTGAGGATTTCTGATCTTGTAATATCTTGAAAAATAAAATTCTCCCTAGGCCTTGCTCAAGGCTACAATTTTATTATTATAGTTTTCTTCTAATTTTTGGATTCCAGTGTAAGCATGTCCCACATCATATGGATACAATTGAGGCAAACCTCACACCGTAAGTCGATTTTCACTACCGAGTTATGCCCATAGACTTTACCATAGTTTTTTTTTTTTTTTTTTCCATTTTTATCATTTATTTATTTATTTTTATTTTCATACACATAAGACGTGCATGCACATAGATATGCTTTAACTATTACTTTTCTTCTTTACACTCGGTGGAGAAAAAATTATAAATGTCACATTTTTATCTTTAAATTTGAATGACTTTTTTATAATTCATTCAATTTCTTGTATTTTTATGTATGTTTTCTATTCATATCCGGGATATTTTGATAGGACTCAAGAGTACAATGTTGAAATTTCTATTAAACTTAAACTTTATAAACTTTCCATAATTGCCAAGATTTTCATGTCAAATCACTAAAAATAATAATTAATACGGAACATACATTGATCTATTGATTTATATCTTGAATATTGAATTTTGAATCCAATTAATAATTTTCCAACATGCAACCCTCGATAATGAATATCTTCAAAATCTAGAAATTGAAGATTTTTTGCTGTCAAGAAAAAGTTGAGGTGGGGACATGGAACATAGTTCTATCACAATGAGTTCTGCTATGGTGACAGGACCTCAACCCCCTTTTTTTTCCCCCTTTTCCCCCTATCCCCAAGCCTATCACTTTAGCATATCACAATAGTTTTTATTTATTTATTTACTTTGACAAAACAATAGTAATTTATATAATTAAAATTTTTATATAAACACAAATACAAAGAAAGTTATATATTTTTAGTTTTAAAATAAGTTTTAAGTTTAATTGTGAAATTGGACGAATTCAAAATAATTAACTGCAAACTATCTTGTTAATAGCATTGCACGTCTTCACAAGACAAAAATATGTTTGGTAGAGATTTGTTTCGACATATTAATATTATTTTATTTCATCGGTATTTCTATCTCTTTCGATTTCTACAATTTTCTTCCTTCGACTGTTCAGTTGTTTTTACGACAACGAATTAAAATCTAATTCACAAATACAAATATATATGTTGCATGTTCAGCTAAGCCTAAATGCTTTCAAATGCAAACAAATCTAGTTAAAACCGTCCTCGCTCTTAAAAAAGGAAAATGTTATATGTACATAAATTTTTTTTTTTACCTAATTTTTTACCTACTACTCATAATGGGGGGTGTGAACCACATTTAAGGATTTTTATATCAATTAATCTAATGGTACATAATGGAGTGTACTTAGAAATGTACCTGAGGGTGTACACCCCCCTCACATGGGGTATGAGATCCACCCAAATAAGTGTTTTTTATTCAGTGGATCCCACACCTCATGTGAAAGGGATGTACAGGCTTAAGTACACTCTTATATACCACTAGCACCACCATTTTATATTTATGCGGGGTCAGGGGCGGACCCAGAGATTTCGGACTATGGGGTCAAAAATAATTTTTTTTTCAAACAACATATCATTAACAAAAATAAATTCATAGGATTAATGGATTGGAGTGGATAATTAATTGGAATTTGGAACCCCCAACCCAAATAACCGTTTCAGCAGCAGAAAATTAAAGAAAAAAGAAAGGAAAAATTGGAAGAAAAAAAAAACTGTGGCGTCATTTGACCTCACATGACCCCATGTGGGTCCGTCCCTATGCGGGGTCAGCATGTATTGTGAGAGGAAGGATAATTTTCGATACATTCTATTTAGACAAATGGAATTGTCCCCAAGGAAAAGTAGAAAAAAAGCTGCTTTTTTAACACTATTTTTTCTTGTGTTGTCATCTTAGGGGGGTGTTTGAGCCACATTATTTTGATAAGAATGCATTCTTGAATAGTGTATTGATGGAAAATGCGTGGTTAAAAAATAGAGAAAATTTTTTGATCTACGTATAATATTATTTTATTAAAAAATATGTAATTTAAATGATATCAAATCACTATTTAAAAATGTATTTTTTTGAAATAATATGGATCAAACAAGCCTTTAGTAAAACATGTCCAAAGTTGTCCCCATTCACACTTCCCCAATTCCTGCGTTAGTTCCGTTACTCTCTCTGGCAGTGGCAGCGAAAAAGAATTGTAGAGGCCCACTACCTGTCCTTCACATATATTTTGTTGACACGTGGGAACACGTGTCTATTATTTCCTCTCTCGGATTGTCGGTTGGTTTATTACTATACTAAACTATTAATTATAAATATATAAAAATATTTATTTCTTCTTACAACCATTGACTTGGATTAGGAAGTTGGCATCAAGGTTGGACCTTTGCCCTGAGTCACCAAAAAGTGTACTCGATAGTCTCCATTGTCGGTTAAGCGAGTTGGTCATAAATAGTAGTCATGTTACATTTGTCACACGGATTAAAAAAAATTAACTAATATAATTGAAATAATGAATTTTACTATAATTTTTTCTGATATACCCTTACATTAATACAACCAATGTTCAAGATAATTAAATTATAGTATTTGTGATAACAAAATACATTAAATTGAAACACACTAGAAAACTAATATATTAATTATACTCTCAAATAAGAAATATGACTATAATTTGGGACAGATGAAAAAGAAAAATATAACTATCTTTATGGAACGGAGGGAGTAAACTATAGGTTAAAAGTAATTTTTAAATGGAAAGATAATTTATAGACTTAAGGGATAATTGCAGTTAAAGCTCCAAACCTTTAAAACATTTTCAGATTTTTTGAAAACCTTTTAAAATGTTGCAATCTTGACCCCTAACCTTTTGAAACGTTGTGACCAAAGCCCCAATGGATGGAATATATAAAAATGTAAATTAGTTGACCAAGAAATTTGACCACATTTTGACAATTTTTAAAAGGGTAAATTAGTACTTTTACATTACCCACCACATTTAAGTAATTAAAATTGGAAAAAAAAAAAAGGAAAAACAATTCTTCTTCACCTTCCCTACTCTTACACACACACACCCCATCTCACCCTACGACCACCAAACTCTCAACCATCGCCACATCTACCATTATCTTCTTTCCCAACACCTCTTCCTTTTTCACCATGTTCTTCCACCAATGGAGAATCAAGTCAATTAAACCGTCACAATTCACAAAATCCACAGATCGAAAAGTTCAATTTAACTGTACACATTGCCTGTTGCCCATTGCATTTCCTTCACTCGAAACTCCAACAATGGCAGCTACAAACCTCCTCTCTCAAACCCCAACAATCCATCGCACAAAATCCGTGAAAGCTACATTAAATAATTTTTTAGGTACATCTTGGAGGCCTTGCTTGGGACAAACAGAAATGAGGAAAATTCAATTCAATCCTGAATAACAAGCATATTCTAGGTCCAAAGGGTGCTTCAATTATTGGGAGTACGAAACTCATGGTGGGCTTAATCTACCACAAAATAACAGCCATTGTCTACCACCCACCTCTTTTGCATTTGGACTGTTGGGTTTTTGATACTCAATAAATTCCGGGCTATGATATTATCGTAGGTTAATATTATTTCATAGGCATAGGGCGATAAATGAAATAAATCCAACAATCAAGTCCATGAGCTACACTCGGCCCAATTGTATTCCCTTATGGATGGCTTGAATTTTGGCTCGTTTACCCTTTTAATAGTCCAACTTAAAGTCTAAACCTAAAGTATATATATGGCTATAACCTTAGCCACTTTCTAATTATGTATTGTGTGATTTTGAGAGAATAAAAAGAGAATCCCGGCTGCCCCCTTTTTTGTGAGAAAAAAGGTCTCCAGAAGTGTCCAGAACGCTTGTATAACGTGTGCAATTGATGGTTCCTTCATAGTATACCTTTGTGGTGTCTTCTCCTAACCTTTGTGGCCACAAATCATCATCTTTTCTTACCCTACGTGGGTAATATTGAATAGCAATCGAGATAAATCATTTGGTTGTGGTTTGGAGCCAATTAGATGGGTTGTTTGTTGAGAAAAGTGCATTAGACTAAGTACGGAAATCACCGATTTGAAGATCTTTCAAGAAAACTTTCGTAATAATTGGTATCAGGGCTTCAAGGTGGTGGTTTTGGCTCGTGAAACATACCAAAAAGGTCCAGAAATCGTAGCAGAAATCAGATCGAAGAACCTGTCCAAAAATTGTCAAAATCAGTCTCCGTTTTTCGCATTTTCTGATCAATCCAAAAGGAGTTTGGGGAAACGGAGACCACTGGCGTGACGTGTAGGAGAAGGCGCACCCTGCAGGAAGGCGATTGACGGTCAACTCCGGCACGTGTGTCCCACGCGTAGAGAGGAGGAGACGTGCATGAGGGCGCGTGAGCGGAAATTTTGAGAAGATCCATTTAGGCAGTTTGTTCCTCATATTATCTTTGACATTTTTTGTGTTGAAAGTTTTCTATTTCAGGATACACAGTAGAATTTGGACAGCGTTGTTCTTCAGGCGTTTGGGATTCGATCGTGATTTTTTTATTGCTGCAGTTTCCAGAGACTTTAGAACGAATAATGGAGTGATAAATTAGCAACTCTCATAATTTACGGATTCAGATAGGTCCGCTCTGATATATTGACATAATTCAGTTTAAATTTCAGCATTAGCAAATCATCGTGTGGGGTGATCGTTAGGATTAGGGTTGTCATTGCTTGTGCTTGAAAACTTAGAGATTATTTGCTCTATTTTGAAGTGTTAAACTTTGATTGCAAGTTGGTAGTTGATTTAGTACTTATCTGTCATATAGTCATTGTGTGAGACTTGTTGTGTGAAAATCTGGATTTTTTGTATATACACCTTCGTGTTTGCATTAGTTATCAAATTAGAACACATGGACTTGACCCGTTCGAACATTCCTTTGATCTAAGATCGTGAATTTTACGAAACCCTGAGAATCTAGAACGGTGTATATTGCGACTTTAGGTTTATTTTGTGTTTCCTATTTGTGACTTGGTTGTTCTATTTTTTTTCTTCTTAAAAATGTCTTCACACTTTGAAATTGAAATTTTCAATGGAAAAGAGGATTTTTCAATTTGACAACAAAAGATGAAGGGTATTTTGGTCCAACAAAAAGTTTCAAAAACTATAGATGGCAAATTTAACAGAAGTACAAAAAAAAGTATGATGAACTTGCATACACTTCAATTATTTTACACCCGTCTGATACTGTTTTGAGAAAAGTAGGAAAATTGAATTTTACAAAACAACTTTGAAAAAAGTTGGAGGACTTATATTTGCTTAAGTTGACTCCTAATAAATTGTACTTGCTTGAACGATTTTTCAGCTTCAAAATAGATCCTTTAAAGAATCTTGATGACAATCTGAATGTCTTTAACAAGTTAGTTCAAGACATCGTTAATTGTGATAAAAAGTATCTGAAACGTATAAGGCTATTATCTTGCTTAATTCCATGCTTGATTCATATATGGAAGTTAAAAATGCAATTAAATACGGTAGGGACACCTTAACCCTCGAGATTGTCACAGACTCACTTAGGAGTAAGAAGATGGAGATTAAGGTTGAAAAAGAGGATAAGAGGAGTGACGAGTTACATATGATGAGGAGTAGGACGACGTTTAAGCAAATGAATTTGGGTAAAACTCAAAACGGTAGTGATTCGAGTAGTGACTCAAGTGATGAGGGTAGTAAGAAGAAAGGCAAGGGACAAGACAAGTCTAGTGGTAGAAGGTGTTACAATTGTCGTAAGTCTGGATACTTTATTAGGGACTGTCCCAAGAAGAAAGATAAGTTGAAGGGTAAGATGAGAGGTAAGACGAATTTGGTTGAGGGGTCGAGTTATGACCCCAGTGAGGTTTATTAAGTATAAACATAGTCACTGTATATGCATCTGTGTGTGATCCTTTTCTGCATGTGTGTGATTGTCTAAATTTTGTTGCATGATTATCTGCTACATCTCAATGTGTTTGATATGTGCATTTGCATGAATTTGAGACATTAGGATTACTTGGTGTAATTGCTTGCATGTATAGCGAGTTAGGATGCATTAGCAGTATGTTGTGTGTTTTTTAGTAAGGTGGAGTGTAGATACCTAGGGGTACATGGTGATTTGTACCGGGGATATGGAGTGTGACATTTGGATCATGAGTGGAGATGTGATCAAATGTCTAGAATCGTTTATCTGGAAATAGACCTTGATCAGGCAGAGTGTGAGAGAGACACTTCTATCACTTCTGTTAGGCGGAGACCCATTATCACTTGTCAGTTAGACATGAGTTGAGTGATCTGTCTAGTGAGCTTGGTGAACGATGAGAGGAGATATGTGTTTTCGAGGTGTGAACAATATGGAATGGGATAGGATAAGTGTGGTGAAATCTTTTCTTGGGGTCATTTATGCAGGTGTTACATATGTGGTTGACCGTAGTTTAATTGACTTGGTGTTAATCTATGGTTCTATGTGAACGTGTTTCTGAAAAAATCTGTGCGTTATCCTATAATATATCGTCATCGCACGTATACTTGCTCTTGATTGTTTACTGTTAAATATTTGTTTCTACTTGGGTGTTTTTGACCTTAGTCCCAGTGAGTACATGGAGCAGATATGATATGTGTTTCAAGTTGGAAACACGAGGTAAAGTCTGTGATCCAATTTTATTGGCTACCTTGATTATACAAGTGCTAACTGTGTGTTTTGATTGCTTGCAAATTTTTTGGGCATCGAGGTGGAGATTTGTTGGATTTTTGATACCCAATAAATCCTTGGCCATGATATTAACGTGAGTTAATATTATTTCATAGGACTATCCGATGAATGAAATAAATCAAACAACCAAGTCCATGAGCTACCCGGCCCAATTGTATTCCTTTATGGATGGCTTGAATTTTGGCCCGTTTACCACTTTAATGGTCCAACTTAAAGTCTAACCCTAGAGTATATATATGGCTATAACCATAGCCACTTTTTAATGATGTATTGTGTGATTTTGAGAGAAGAAAAAGAGAATCCCGACTGCCCCCTTTGTGTGAAAAAAAAGGTCTCTAGAAGTGTCCAAAACGTTTGTATAACGTGTGCAATTGGTGTTCCTTCATAGTATACATTTGTGGTGTCTTCTCCTAGCCTTTGTGGCCACAAATCATCATTTTTTTCTTGTCCTACGTGGGTAATATTGAATAGCAATCAAGGTGAATCAATTGGACTGGTTGTTGGTTGAGAAAGATGCGTTGGACTGAACCCGAAAATCATCGATTTGAATATCTTTCAAGAAAGCATTTGCAACATGGACGAAAATACAAGATGAACTCTTATAATACTAGTGAGATGGACGAGTTGAAAGAATTATTTGATGAAGGATTAGGTACATTGCTTTTGGTGCAAAAAATCAATTTTTTGGTCAGGATTGTATTTTTATTGATGAAGAATTTGGGAGGTGCCATCCATGCTGTATCCGTGATGGATTTTGGAAAAGGAATAGAAATCTATCCAACCGACGGTGGTTCCAATGGTGTTGTTGATGGGCAATGATGCCAATCGCTGAAGGGGGTATTGGTGGTGTGGGTGGAAGTGGGGGAAGAGGATGAAATTTTCTTTTCTTTTCTTTTTTCTTTTTTAATTTAAGTTTTTTTATTTATATTATGTGAAACATAAAGTTATCATTTTGCCATTTTAAGATTAAATAAAATGTGGTCAAAATCTATATTTTAGGTCAATAGATGTTAGTTTGAATGGAAACCTTTCACTTGGACATCAACTGCAACATTTTGGTCATGATTGCAACGATTGAAAGGTTTTGGATCTCTGCTACAATTATCCCAAAATTTAAAATAGGATAAAAACATATGGTACAAAATAAAGAATACTAAAAAATTAAAAGTATACTTTTTACTAACAATGTTATTCATAGTCTAATATTTTACTTTTAGTATTATAATTAACAATTATTTCATTGATCAACTTTAATGGGGCACTCTTGCATCCACCCAATGTGCTCAATTTGTCTAGTTGCACCTATCCTCGGGGTGACACGTCACATTTAAATAAACAATTTCATAACTTTATCTTATGAATCGCCTTCTAATTTTTATACCAAACATACCAAGTAGTTTCAATCGACTTGAATTTAAGTGCTTCTTTTCTGCGAAAAAATTCTTAGTTCAGGATTTCCTTGCTAAAATTATAAGTAAGTTGACGAGAAGTTGAGCTCAACCACAAATCCATCCGACACTTTCATTTAAGGCTTCGAAAGCGAGATAATTGACTATTAATAATTAAATAGCATTCAAATTTACTAAATTAAGTAAAATAGTAATTTTTTCCTCTCTCTCTCTCTCTATACATACACACACACATATATATGAATTTGGTAGCACTTGTAATCAACTTTAACAACTTTAAAAATTGTCAAGATTCGCAAGACTATTCATCAACTATAAAAAAGCTAAAGGTATATAGATGGTTAAATACACTTCAAATCTTGAAATTTTTGTTTCACATTCTTAGCTCATCGTATTATGCCGAGTATATAGGCTAAAAAATGCAAACAGAATAATCACTAGAAACTTAAGTGTTTTTAAGTTCGAACATTTTGTTTTATACGTAGTTAAACTACTGATCAATCTTAAGTTTCACAAAATCTTTAAGCTAGATTGACAAATAATCTTTTATAAATTGACTTGTAGAACGAATAGTCTTTAATAAAAAGAGGTGTTTAAAAATACGAGTTTTCTAAGCAATAAATAAATGCCAAACTAATTCTACACTTTCTGTTTGAGATGTGGGATACGCTGCTAATTTTAATTATGGAGGTAACAAAATTGTTAAATAAAATAAAAAAATAGTTAGATGACAAATTAGAATTTGACTAACATGTGAAAGAACCTCGATATTGTAAGTTATCATCAATAAAATTTTCTCGTTCGAAAGTGAATCACGTAGATGTAAAATTTATTGAAGACCTAAATCAATTAAATAGTAGCATCAAAATAGATTTAGACCAAACTAAATTATTATGTTATATAAACCGATTTTGGAATTGGTTCAACGGTAACATTTAATTTATGAACCGACCCGAGTCAGGTGACCCACACTTACCCGTGCTGTTTTGTCGTTTTTCCCGTGGATCCCGCTTTGCCATCTAAGAACCATACATTACTTCACAATTAGTGAATTACAGTGCAGACACACCGAGGTAGATAGGGTCACTGTTGAAAATTGCATAATTGGTCCCCCATGTATTGCATCATTAACAAGGACGAGCCAGGAGAGTAGAGTTGTGAGAGTAATTTCCACAAAATTTTAATTGTCTGGGCAAAATTAAAAATTAGAAGGAATTTTTTTTCTTTCCCTTTTTTTGGTTTTTTTTGAAAATCTTGAAAAATTTATTACAAAATCTTGGATTTTAAATTTAGTGCGGGATAGCTAACCTATTGTAGATCCACCATGATCGCTAAGATGTTGATCTCTAAGTTCTCATTATAGTTACATAATTAGCATTTCTCCGACGCTCCACCAAGAAAAATTGCACCATTTATATTCAATTTTCAAAAATAGCAATTGGTCTATAGCTTTGCATTATTTGAAACTCCATACATTGATGAGAAGACGAATCCAACTATACGAAGATGATTCATGCTTCCAAATATGTGGTAACGTTTACAAATTTAAAATGGGACGTGTTTTTATTAATATCATGTAAATGATTATCGAAGGTATGAAACTTGGACGAGGATATTTATTTGACTGGTTCATTAGATGTTGAAATTTAAGTGAACAAAATTCAATTTTATATTGTATTATATCGATGAAATAGTTAAGGAGACATTCGAGTTGTAAAGCAAAGAGGACATTGATTGAGCAACATATTAACTTGTGTACTGATAGTGCAATACTCAATATTCTAAGGCTTTATTACACACAAATGCAGTATTTATATGGGAAAGAATACACTCTTAAGAGTTACCTATCTAGGATAGCTCTCTATTGGGGAGGGTTGGCAGCAACCTGGCATGCTTTGCCTTCTCATCTTCTTCATTGCCATTTCTTCTTTGATTTTGATTTATTCACATTAATACTTTTCCATCAATCTTTGTTTCTCCATTATCCCATACCCCAAATTTCTATTTTCTAGATCTACTTCGTTTTTGCTTAATTTATACTTTAAAAAGAAAAAAGAAAAAAAAAAACCATGTTCCAGCAGGAAAAGGTCTGAACACGGTAACCAATTTCCACAAATCTGGTGTTCAGAAGTATAAAATCCCTTTTCCTTGAGGTTTTTTAGGGGAGGTTTGGTGGGGAAAATGAAGGTGTCCGTGTCTCTGAATAATTCTGAAAAAAATTTATGGGATCCTTTGAGAAGTCCATCGGTGCCACCTATTTCGCCGGCAGGGATACAGAGTAGAGCCTTGCCTAGGCTAATGGTATGGCTGCTTGTGTTTGTCTCCGCTACCTATTTAGTGTACTCACTGAAGCTGCTTTCCTCTTCTCACGGTTGTAACGAAGATATTTTCACTCTCCGTCACAATACCATAAAATTGGTTTCGGTCCAAAATGCCACAATATATCCTCTGCAAATGGCCATGGAATCAGAAGAACGCGTTGAAAAAACCGGATTGCAACACATAGTTTTCGGCATTGGGGCGTCAGCCAAGCTGTGGAAAAAGCGGAAGGAGTACATAAAGTTATGGTGGAAGCCCGAAATGAGGGGCGTAGTTTGGCTCGACACCCGTTTGAAAGAACACCCCAATGAGACTGAGAGCCTCCCAGAACTGAGAATCTCGGCCGACACTTCGCGTTTTCCTTACAAGAATAAGCAGGGACACCGGTCCGCCATTCGGATTTCTCGAATTGTATCGGAGACATTAAAATTGGGAATGGAGAATGTGAGATGGTTCGTAATGGGAGATGATGATACTGTATTTGTGACTGATAATTTGGTTAGGATTTTGAACAAATATGATCATAATCAGTATTACTACATTGGGAGTTTGAGTGAGAGCCATTTGCAGAACATTTATTTCTCTTACGGAATGGCTTATGGTGGTGGTGGATTTGCCATTAGCTACCCTTTAGCTAAGGCTCTAGAGAAAATGCAGGATAGGTGCATTCAGAGGTACCCTGGATTGTATGGTTCTGATGATAGGATGCAGGCTTGTATGGCTGAACTCGGTGTCCCACTCACTAAAGAACTTGGTTTTCACCAGGTGAGTTAGTTCTAGTTTCTAATTTTACAATGTCTTTCTAAGTTTCCATTTGTTTTACTTTACAAACTTCATAGAGTAATCATTCTGTACAAGATTATATTAGGCAGTCCACACATGTACTATTTAAAAATTGTGAGCGGTGAGTGGACCTTAGTTCTTGACGGTGAATTGCACCGCATATAGTAGTTGAGGTTATGGCTTTGTTTCCTTGCCGACACTGCTTTTGGGGATGATAGAACTGGAAAGTTGTGGACTTTTCTTGAATTAAATATTTCAATAGTACTACTAGATAGCAAACAGCACAGGTGCTGAGTTGTGTGGTTACTTACTACTTCTCCTTTTTTTTTTTCGTGGTTGTGTGTGTGTTCAACGACGCTGCGCGCTTTGTATCACCTGTTTTATAACCCTACATTGAGCCTATTTGTGTTTCTATTTTTATTTTTTATTTTTGAAAATGCAGTAGTACAGATAAAGCAGAAGGTTGTCCCCTCTCCAATAATTATTTTTTTTTGAAAGGTTTTTAAATTATTCAAGTTAAATTTCTGTTCCTCAGATTTGAATCATTTGATCAATGCTTTTGAATTTTTTAACTTTTAAATATAAGATATTTTGGACAATAGTTGGTATTTACCACCCATACGTCACTGGTTTCAATGTGTTGGGGTTCCAAATTGGGTAGACTTTGACTTAGGTCTGTAAAATCCCACGATCGAGAAGTCCAATGGACCCAAAGATGTGGGGTCTACCTAAAATACATTATTAATTTGTTGGTGGGGTGGGTGGGGGTGGACTTGGACGTGGATGGGGCAGGTGTTGTTGAATATGTTTGAGTTGTACCTGAACATAATTATGGGTTGATTTAATTACATTATTGTTTGACTAGTGCTTTGTCGAAAAGTTAATAGTGGAATTGGGTTGGTTTGATTATCAATGCTTGGTTTTACGGTCGGAAATTGGTGAATTGGGCATGCTTGGTCAAGCGTAAAAAGTTTACATATAAGTAAATAAAAAGTTGTTGATCTTAGTTAATAAAAGTCACTTTCAAGAAAATGACTTCATTTTGAGTTAACCAAACATCAGATTGTGACAGAATTCTAACATTGTCTCTTCTTGGTGGATCTCGATTAGTATGATGTGTATGGGAACCTATTTGGGCTCTTAGCCGCGCATCCCGTCACCCCATTGGTGTCATTGCACCACCTCGATGTGGTGGAGCCGATCTTTCCCAATGTTACTCGAGTCCAAGCTCTCAAGCGGTTGACAATTCCATTAAAACTCGACTCTGCTGGTCTAATGCAACAATCTATTTGTTATGACAAAGTGAATAGTTGGACCGTTTCAGTTTCTTGGGGCTTTGCCATTCAAATATTTCGTGGGGTGTTGTCGCCCCGGGAGATAGAGATGCCATCGAGAACCTTCTTGAACTGGTATAAAAGAGCAGATTACACCGCTTATGCATTCAACACGAGGCCTGTTATGCGAAACCCCTGCCAGAAACCCTTTGTGTTTTATTTCTCAAATGCTAGAATGGATTCTCGGATGAATCAAACAGTGAGTGAGTACCATAGGCATAAAGTCCCTCATCCCGTCTGCAAATGGAAGATGGCCAATCCTGGTAAAGTTGATCAAGTCGAAGTGTACAAGAAGCCTGACCCGCATCTCTGGGATCGGGTAACTCCATTTCCCTACCTAACTGGTTCATTCTACATTACAGTTTTGCTTCATGGCAGTATTTCCACTTGCATAATATTGATCCTTTTTTATGATTCTAAATCTAAAAGAAAATGCTTGTAGTAAGGCTACTAATGTTAAGAAATTTGTTCTCTCTTATATGTATTATAAACATTGATAGGAGGTGGTTTGATACAAAAGAGTAACAGCCAAATAACTATAAAATTAGGCCTTGGTAGATGGCTAAGTAAACTTGGATTTATATTTAATTAAGTTTACCTTCCATTTAATTTGTTTAAAGAACCTGATTTGTATTGTTCTGGGGCAGTCTCCGAGAAGAAACTGTTGCCGAGTCATGGAGTTGAAGAACAAAAGAATGGCGATCGATGTGGGTATGTGCAGGGAAGGTGAGATCAGTGAAGTATAATCTTTCTTGTACCTCCCTTCGTCCATTTGATTATTTACTGTATTCCTTCAATTTGTTCGGTTCAAGTCTTCAAATTACTTGTCCTAGTGAACGAAGAATTGCCGAGGGAGAAGGCGAATCAATGTAAAAACATTGTATACGATTACTGAATCTGTGTTCTCAAGAATTTGGTAATATTAGTTCCATTTTTGCTAATATATATATTATTATTTTTTTATTTTTTTTATTTTTCTAACTCTGGAGTCAAAGATTCTTAGTGTTTGTTATTTGCATCAATTTAATTACCAGAATGTTTTAATAATCTGTTTGGTTATTAAGAACTATTAGTTAGTCACTGTCTTGATGGATTATTTTTGTAAACGTTTTATGTAATTTGCAATTATCACCTTAGTCCTTGTTTGAGCTCCATTTTTTCAAGAATGATATATATATATATATATATATATTTTTTTTTTTAAAACTTATTTTCAACTACACATTTTTCTATAAAATAATTAAACCCTTATTCCAAAATTTTTTTCTTACTTTTTAATTAATTACACATTCTCTTAAAAACTACAATTTCATAATGCATTTTATTCCAAAAATGAGAATCAAACAGCGGTTTAGTTCTAGTTTCTAAATTAATTTTTCAATGAATGTGCTAATTTATTTTCTTATTAAAGGGTTGATGAGTCTAAATTTTTCTTATGGGTAGTAAGAGCACCTTCAACTTTAACCATATAAGATTCTCTCTATTTTAAAAAGTCAATTCTTAAAATTATATTTCAAAAGATTTTTGAAATTAATATTTTAAAATAGCGTTAAAAGTTTGACCTACTAAATTTGGGAAGTTACTTTTTATAATTAAATGAGTTCAATGTATTTCACTTTTTAATTAAAGAAAATAATATAATAATTTAGAGAACAACTGATGAAGATAAAAGATATGGAAAAATAATAAATATTTTTTGAGAGTAATGAATTAAGTATTAAACATGAAGAGCCTATTTGAGTAATTAAAATTTTTTATTTTCTAAATTTATAAATGCACTTGGAAAGAGTACCATAATTTATTAATAACATTTTTGTGCAAACTTTCGTAGCTAGACGCTCCATTAAAAGAGAAATATTTCAATAGGACAGTTGCACTTACCCATCGAAAAGGTCTTACTCAGGGCTCTTTTCACCAAATATTTGAAAAGTCAAAAGTAATTTTTTGAAATAAGAAAGTGCTTTTGAATCTGTTTAGATAATTTTTTAAAAGTATTTTGTCCAGCCAAGAAAGTTTTTAGAAGAAATTGATTTAAGATAGTTTTTTAAAAAAGTTTTTTTTACAAGAAGCTGAAGTAATTTTATTTATTTATTATTATTATTATTATTTTACAAGTAGAAGTTCTATCAGATAGCCCTTCAATATAAAATTCATCTTTATTTTCATTACATTGCTACAAGATCAAGCAATTCCATAATAATATATGCGAAAGTGTGAAATACATAAATATGAGAATGAAGTTTGTTGATTCTTAAAAATGTCATGAATGGAGCGATTAAACACTAGTTGCTTCAATTGAATATTGAAAATTGATTTCAAATTATAATATTATTGATTCGTGCGAATATTGATTAGAATTGAAAAAGGAATAATTGCAACAGAAATCTAAAACCTTTTATTTGTTGCAGTCATCATCCCAAATTTTTTAATACGTTGCATCTGAGGCGCTTTTGGATGAAATCTGTCCAATTTTTCGTTAGTTGACCTAAAAAGTGATTTTGACCTGAAAAATTAATTTCGATAACATTTTACTCAATTTTAAAATGGCAAAATAGTTATTTAATATTTTCTCCACCGACATTCTCTCTCTCTCTCTCCTCCAGGAAAAAACTTCAGTCCCAATTTCGCGATTTTCAAACTTCCCCCAAAATATATGTGATTTTTGGGGTTGAAAAACCCAGAAAGCTACGAATCAACTAATATACTATGTAGTATTTATTGAACATGAGGTATAATAAAACAACGGGTTTTGAAGTTCAAAAAAAGGAGTTTTATTGGTGCATCTAAGCTGCAATATACAAGATGCAAGCTAGATTCTATCATCATCATCAAAAATCAAAAGGTGTTGATTAAAGATTTGAATAGCAAAAAAAATTCATTAAGAAACAGGAAATACAATTACAAATTGGAATGGGAAATCACAGATCTGAAAAAAAAAACTAAGCTAAATTCCCATTTATAGCTAAAAAGAATCAAATTTCACCAACAAGAACAGAACAAAAACAAAGCAAATCCCCCTGAGCAATTATAATCACACATCAGAAAGAGATCCAAAGCCTCTCTCTCTCTCTCTATATTTATATATGTGCATTTTCTCACTCAAAAACAGAGTACCAGATTAGGACTGAAGTTTTTGGGAGAGAGAGAGAACGTGGGTGGAGAAAATATTAAATTACTATTTTGCCATTTTAAAATTGAGTAAACATGGTCAAAATTAATTTTTGGGTCAAAATCACCATTTTAGGTCAACTAACAAAAAATTGGACAGATTCCATCCAAAATTGCCTCAAATGCAACGTTTTAAAAGGTTTGAAATGACGGCTGCAACAAATAAAAAGTTAGGAGAAAATCTACTAGACTAGGACTGAAGTTTTTGGGAGAGAGAGAGGGAATGTGGGTGGAGAAAATATTAAATTACTATTTTGCTCTTTTAAAATTGAGTAAATGTGGTCAAAATTAATTTTTCGAGTCAAAATCACTTTTTTAGGTCAACTAATGGAAAATTAGACTGGTTGCATCCAAAAGGCCTCAAATGCAACATTTTAAACAGTTTGGGATGACGACTGTAACAAATGAAATATTAGGAGAAAGTCTGCTAGTGTTTAAAATGTTTGATACTAGGAGAAAGTCTGCTAGTGTCTAAAATATTTGATACTTCTGTTGCAATTATCCCATTGAAAAATAAAGAAAACACTCAATTTTATTTTTATTTAGTCAAATTCAAAACCTAATAAGTGAAAACAAAGTGCTGTGACTATGTGGAGAATGTGGGTGGAGAAAATATTAAATTACTATTTTGCCATTTTAAAATTGAGTAAACATGGTCAAAATTAATTTTTTGGGTCAAAATCACCATTTTAGGTCAACTAACAAAAAATTAGACAGATTCCATCCAAAAGGGACTAAAATGCAACGTTTTAAAATGTTTGGAATGACGGCTGCAACAAATAAAAAGTTAGGAGAAAGTCTAAGCAACGTTTTAAAAGGTTTGAAATGACGGCTGCAACAAATAAAAAGTTAGGAGAAAATCTACTAGACTAGGACTGAAGTTTTTGGGAGAGAGAGAGGGAATGTGGGTGGAGAAAATATTAAATTACTATTTTGCCCTTTTAAAATTGAGTAAATGTGGTCAAAATCAATTTTTCGGGTCAAAATCACTTTTTTAGGTCAACGAATGGAAAATTAGACTGGTTGCATCCAAAAGGCCTCAAATGCAACATTTTAAACAGTTTGGGATGACGACTGTAACAAATGAAATGTTAGGAGAAAGTCTGCTAGTGTTTAAAAGGTTTGATACTTCCGTTGCAATTATCCCATTTAAAAATAAAGAAAACACTCAATTTTATTTTTATTTAGTCAAATTCAAAACCTAATAAGTGAAAACAAAGTGCTGTGACTATGTGATTTTAATTAGGGTGAACGCTGTTCGATTTTGACAGTTTGTATTATATTTTCAACTCAAACTATTGTAAAGGTTTGAAATTTTTCTAAACCAAACCAAACCATTTTATATTCAAATCAAACAATTATCTGCGGTTTGGTTAGATTTTAATCTGCGATTTACTTGTCAATGTTATAATAATATATTTAAAATAAGTTTATATATATATAGCTCACATTTAAATTCAATGTTTATGTTTATAGATCATACTTAATTGACGACATAATGATTGAATATATAGTTACAAAATTTATGGACTATTTTATTTCAGAAACAAGACAAATAAAGACTGCAAGTAATTTTCGGTTCAGCAACTTACGCAGTACATCAAGAAATTGTACCTCCCAGAAACAAAATAAAAAGAGGTACTGACCAGCGGAAATTACTGGAGAAAGCAATATAAGCAGCGAATTTTGCAATTTTTTTGTGCGGCTCTACTTTTAAGCACTAAACCAAAATTGCTAATTGTTAAAAAAATATAGCAATGGAGAAAATAGAAAAGGAAGAAGATGATAATGAAATCTGGCAAAGACTTAAACACGAAGAATATATCGTTGTCTTCAAAAGATATTTGCCTCTTCTTGATTTGCTTTTAAGGATTGAAAATGGCAAATAATTTGTAGAATTGATCAAGCCTTAAAAAAGAACATCAAAAGCAAAGTATTCTTCAAATTGAGCAAGTGAAAAAAGGAAGAATTTGATTATGTATAGAGACAATGTTTTATGCAAAACTGAAAGAAGTTGCAAATGGTTTATTTATTTTATTTTTATTTTTTAAGGGATGAACACATCATGTATTTATAGTATTCTACCATCCTTACACGAAGTGTTTTCAACTCAAACGAATAGGTGCGTGGTTTCACCAAGAAAACCACTAGACATTCTAGCCTACGGTCACTTTTTTCTATTATACGAAGTCGCATAGGCTATAACTATGCGACCAATGAGATCGCATAGTTACAACCTTTGCCTCCTTTGATTTCTCTGCATGGACCTATGCGACCGCGTGCCTAAATGGCCTATGTGACTGCATAGGCCACGTTGCATAGACCACTTTCACGGCCTCCAATTTCTTCTTTTAATTCATCCAATGATTTTTGTCAATTCATCCAAGATTTTTCAACAACAAAATTTTAACAATTCCTCACTTGTTCAAAATCAATGTTAATCACATAATCATATATCAACACTCATACATAAGAATTATATATCTTTTAATTTGAATCTAACCATAGTGTCAATCTTATAAAGCATTATCGAAAATCGAAGTAGCTAGGAAACTTTGAACCAATCATTCCTTGTGACAATACTGATGAGATCACACACACACATGTGTGTTAAATTTTATAAGTTCCTCTTACTCGTTTAGTACTATTATAGCCTTACACTTATCATTTTTCATTGAACTCTTAAAGAGAGAAAACGCCAATTCTCTAATGAGGCAACACCACCTCGAAGTTTACATAGGTGAAGATCTTCTAGTATCTTTGTCACTTTTAGAGATACTTGTACCATGTACTAAACTTCATTAAGAATTTCATAATTATAACTCTTCCCTTCAACAGTAACAACCAACACTATTTACGAAAGATAATGTTTAATAATTTAATAGTGGTTGAATCTATCCGCTTATCAAATTATATGTTATTACCCCTTAAACCTAAATATTTTTTTTAGTACACCTTTGGTAGGGTTACTATCAATGGTTGATCTATTTAAGGAGTTTCAACCCCATGTTCCTTGATGTCGATCTTACTAACTCTTTCGTAAGAGGTTTAGTAAACAGATCAACTAAGTTCTCACAAGACTTAACTTGTGTAAGAGAAATTATTCCATGTTTGATTAATTTCTCATGTCTTAGACTTTTCATTATATACTTCGTTATATGCTTGAGCAAGAGTAACTTGACTATCATACAAGATAGGTATTGAAGAAATATTTTTTATATATAAAGGTATTTTATATAACAAATCTCTTAGCCACTCAGCTTCTTTTACAGTTTTCGCCAGTGTTACAAATTCGGACTCCATTGTTAAGTGAGTAATGCAAGTTTGTTTCTTAGACTTCTAAGAAACTGCACCTCATTCGAAAGTAAATACCCAATCCGAAGTGGACTTATTTTCTCCCTCTCTCGATATCCAACTAGCGTCATTATATCCTTCCAATATTTTAGGAAACTTTATATATTATAGCCCAATGTTTTTTATTTTTCTTTAAGTAACCAAAAACCCTCACGATGGCCTTCCACTATTTGAAACTTAGACAGCTAGTAAGCCTATTTAATTTACGCACAGCAACTGCTACATCAGGTCTTGTACATTGTGTTGCATACATAAGACTTCCAATTACACTTGCATATTCAATTTGAGCTATCGCTCTACCATTGTTTTTTATCAACTTGATACTTGGATCCAACGGGGTATTAGCCTCCTTGACATTTAAGTGATTGAACTTATTTATCACATTTTCTATATAATGTGATTGTGATGTGAACCCGAATAACTAGATCGCTATCAAAACCCACAAAGAATAACACAAACCCCAAGAAAGCAAAAAAAAAAAAAACCAAAATTTATGGAATTTGATCTAAAAATTAGTGAACCAAACAACCAGTACAATCACATGGATATATTGACCTTTTAATTACACAATTAAAGAAATCAAACCTAGAATTTAAAGATTGACCTGAAGAATTAAATGAACCAAAAACCAAAGCAATTACTAGAATACCTTGACCTCGTGATTGCACAACCTGTGAATCGCACTTTGATTGGTGAATGCCACGAGAAATTATCCCGATAAGTTCGATAATTATTCGCGAAGAACAAAGAAAGGAAGCAACCTTGCCTCTGATTAATTCAAAATATCAAAAGTCCTCTTTTCAATGTAAATAAGGTCCTATTTATATGCAATCCCCAAAACCTAATTAATAATGGAAATTTCGTGCAAAACAATGTAAAGTTATAGAAATAATAGAGTTCTAATGGGAATAGGAAATTCGCGAAATTTAAAAAAATTCAGCTTCGTAATTGGTCTATGCGACCACATAGTGTAATATCATGCTGGAATGCCCTGTCGCCCTCCATGCGGTCGCATGGCAGGGACAACCATGCGACCGCATGGTTGCTCGATTTTGGTCCTCCGATTGGCTTCTTTCTTCTACCTCTTCTAACCCTTAGTTTTAACTTGCTTTGGCCCTTGACACCAACTGCAATCTCGTAACTTGACTTGACAACTTCAACATTGCATACTTCATGGCTCGAATCATTAATCGTGTGGCTTTTATTAGCTCCTTGAAATCTCAAATGTGTCTTCAGTTTCTCCCAATCAATCATCCATTCCTTGGTAATTGGCGGTGCAACCTGGATCATATCATCTCCTCTCCCTTCGAAAGGATTCGACCTCAAATCTGCACCTGGTTCAAATACTTTGCACCTTCCATCTGCATGACCATTGTTGAACTCTAGATGGTGACTCTGATACTCCGCCAGGTTGTTTTAGAATGATTCTTCAGTGCTCATAAAATCCTCCAATGGTAATGCATCGCCCGGATATTCAAAAGGGGATATTCCTTTTGCAGAATCTTCATGCAATAAAATTTCATAATCCTGCAACAAAGAATTGTACAAATTGGGGAGGGGTATGTTAGCCTTCACCAACTCACTTCCACCACCAATCCCACTCTTCTTTGAATATAAGTTCTCCTTTCATTTTTCTTTCATTTTTTCCCCATCGCCTTTCAATTTCAACTGATCATCATACACTTGTTGGGGTGTTAAAGGTACAAGTGTAATGGTTTTTCCATCCATGTCAAAACTGTACCTATTTCTAAACCTATCATGCTTCACCTTCCTATCATATTGCCATGGTCTACCCAATAATATATGTCCTACATCCATAGGTACAACATCACACAACACTTTATCCTTATACCTCCCAATTGATAAATTAACCAACACCCTCGTATTAACATTAACCTCTTCTCGTTCATCTAACCACTGTAATTTATATGGTTTAGGGTGCTTTGTCATCTCCAATCCTAATTTTTTGACAATTGTGTAGCTAGCTATATTAGTGCAAGTACCTCCATCAATAATCAAGTTGCATACCTTATTATTGAGGTGGCACCGTGTATGAAAGATATTCTCCCACTGCTTCTCTCCATCAACCTTGATTTGTGCGTTGAGTGCACACATCAAGACAAGCGCTTCTTCTTCAACTGGATAGTCCACTACGTCACCATCACTAATATCTTCCATCTTGGGCATGCCATCTTCATCACTATTACTCAACACTTCCCTACTATCCTTCAAGGTCATGGCTCGTTTGTTTGGACACTGAGATCCTGTTCCCAAGCATTTGTAGCACTTGATGTCCCGACTCCTAGATTGCTGTGGTTCCGCCTTAGGTGTAACCTTGCTAGCATTGTCATCCTTTCTCCTAGGTGGCTCAATTTTATTGTTGACAACATCCCCATCAACTTTCTCTTCATTCCACCCAGACCTCCAAGATGAATTAGGTCCCTGTTGATCCTTAGCTCCTCCTTTTCTCTTCAACTGCCTCTCAACCTTCATTGCCACATACAGTATATCATCTAATTCCACATAATGCTGCAATTCAACAACATTGGCGATGTCCCTATTCAACTGATTCAAGAACCGTGCCATGGTGGCTTCCTGGTCCTCCTTCACATTATCGCGAATCATTAGAATTTTCATCTCCTTGTGGTAATCCTCCACACTCCTCGACCCTTGGTTCAACCCTTGCAACCTTTGATAAAGCTCCCTATAATAGTGACCCGTTATAAATCTCTTCCTCATAGCTGTCTTCAACTCATCCCACATGCTTATCAGCCTCTCCATATTCCTTCTCCATGAATTGACCACCTGATCCCATCAAGTGATGGCGTAATTAGTGAACTTCAAGACCCTAGGTGGCTCAATTTTATTGTTGACAACATCCCCATCAACTTTCTCTTCATTCCACCCAGACCTCCAAGATGAATTAGGTCCCTGGTGATCCTTAGCTCCTCCTTTTCTCTTCAACTGCCTCTCAACCTTCATTGCCACATACAGTATATCATCTAATTCCACATAATGCTGCAATTCAACAACATTGGTGATGTCCCTATTCAACTGATTCAAGAACCGTGCCATGGTGGCTTCCTGGTCCTCCTTCACATTATCGCGAATCATTAGAATTTTCATCTCCTTGTGGTAATCCTCCACACTCCTCGACCCTTGGTTCAACCCTTGCAACCTTTGATAAAGCTTCCTATAATAGTGACCCGTTATAAATCTCTTCCTCATAGCTGTCTTCAACTCATCCCACGTGCTTATCAGCCTCTCCATATTCCTTCTCCATGAATTGACCACCTGATCCCATCAAGTGATGGCGTAATTAGTGAACTTCAAGACTACAAGCTTCACTTTCTTCACCTCTGAATAGTTATGGCAGTCAAAGATCAACTCTACTTTCTTCTCCCATTCCAGGTAAGCCTCCGGATTACTCCTATCCCTGAATTGTGGAATCGTCATCTTTATGTTACCCCAATTTCCAACCACGTCATCTCCATGGTTATTCCTATACCTTCGTTCAAGCCATGCCCCTCTACATTTTACTCTACACATGTCAGCCTCATCATCAAATTCTCCTCCATATTCATTCTCATCCAACTCACTACGCTTCCCGTTCCATCCTAGGCTCCCGCCTACTCGGCTTGCTAGCTTAAGGGACATTCACACGTTGACCCCGACTAAGAGTTCTAACCATCGCGTCAAGCCTGTCCAACCTTCCTATAATAGTGACCCGTTATAAATCTCTTCCTCATAGCTGTCTTCAACTCATCCCACGTGCTTATCAGCCTCTCCATATTCCTTCTCCATGAATTGACCACCTGATCCCATCAAGTGATGGCGTAATTAGTGAACTTCAAGACTACAAGCTTCACTTTCTTCACCTCTGAATAGTTATGGCAGTCAAAGATCAACTCTACTTTCTTCTCCCATTCCAGGTAAGCCTCCGGATTACTCCTATCCCTGAATTGTGGAATCGTCATCTTTATGTTACCCCAATTTCCAACCACGTCATCTCCATGGTTATTCCTATACCTTCGTTCAAACCATGCCCCTCTACATTTTACTCTACCCATGTCAGCCTCATCATCAAATTCTCCTCCATATTCATTCTCATCCAACTCACTACGCTTCCCGTTCCATCCTAGGCTCCCTCCTACTCGGCTTGCTAGCTTAAGGGACATTCACACGTTGACCCCGACTAAGAGTTCTAACCATCGCGTCAAGCCTGTCCAACCTATTTTCCAACCGATTTTCCATATTTATCATCATCTGCTCAAACCGCTGTATTAAGTCATCCTGCATGTTGATTTGATTACCGTTTCGACTAGAGTTTGATCCTTCCCTGTTAGACATTGCTCACAGATTTTCTGCCTCACCAAAATTTCACTCGGGAATCACTCAATATTAGGCTTTTACCCTCAATTAAACTCACCATTCAGCCTTTTATCACTCAAGCTTCCAATCAATGATCTCAAGAACAATTACTCGGAGTAAACTTGTGGGATAACAATTGAATTATGGAAGACTCAAGATTAGGAAGTTGAAGGACTAAGAAATTAAATAAAAAAAATTTGGAGGGACCAAAATTTTTTTTAACCCGTGAACAGTAACTATGGTACGGAATAGTTCGTGAACAGTAATAAATTTTTTTCCAAAAACACAAAACAAATAGACTATGAAATTTTTTTAGATCTAGGACTCAAAATTAATGGGGAACACGAAGAACAACGAAGAACAAAAAAAAAAAGACTCCAAAAGAAGAAGAAGAAAATAAAATAAATAAATAACTTTGATTCTGGTGCCTAAGCTCTGATACTACCTGATATGAACTTGAATAGCTAGATTGCTTTTAAACCCACAAAGAATGACACAAACGCTAAAAAAGCAAAAAAAATAAAAAAAATCAAAGTTTATGGAATTTGACTCAAAAATTAGTGAACCAAACAACCAATATAATCACATGGATATATTGACCTTTTAATTACACAATTAAAGAAATCAAACCTGAAATTTAAATATTGACCCGGAGAATTAAATGAACCAGAAGCCAAAGCAATTACTAGAATACCTTGACCCTGTGATTGCACAACGCACGAATCACACTTTGATTGGTGAACGCCACGAGAAATTATCCCGATAAGTTCGATAATTGTTCGCGAAGAACTAAGAAAGGAAGCAACCTTGCCTCTAATTAATTCAAAATATCAAAAGTCCTCTTTTCAATGTAAATAAGGTCCTATTTATATGCAATCCCTAAAATCTAATTAATAATAGAAATTTCGTGCAAAATAATGTAAAGTTATGGAAATAATAGAGTTCTATTGGGAATAGGAAATTTGTGAAATTTAAAAAAATTCAGCCTCATAATTGGTTTATGCGACCGCATAGTGTAATGTCATACGGTCGCATAGACCACATGAAACAGCTGCTAGAATGCCCTATCGCTCTCCATGCAGTCGCATGGAAGTTACCCGATTTTGGTCCTCCAGTTGGCTTCTTCTTTCTACCTCTTCTAACTTGCTTTGGCCCTCGACACCAACTGCAATCTCGTACCTTGACTTGCCAACTTCAACATTGCATACTTCATGACTCCAACCATTAATTGTGTGGCTTTTATTAGCTCCTCGAAGTCTTAAATGTGTCTTTGATTCTTCCAATCAATCATCCATTCCTTGGTAATTGGCGTTGCAACCTGGATCATATTAGATTGGCTTAATGTAAAATTTCCACTATCCTGTTTAACTTCGATACCGAGGATAGTATCCACTTGTCCAAGATCTTTCATTTTGAGCGAGGATAGAAACCTCTTTGTTTCTTTGATTACATCTATATTGTTGCCGATGATCAACGTATAGACATATTAAAGTAATTACACTATGATTTACTTTAGTGTAAAGGCATTTATCTGTCGAATTATGATTAAAACCATTTGACATTATTTTAGAGTCAAACTTCTCGTGCCACTTTTTAGGGGCTTGTTTTAATCCATATAAGGATTTGATTAGTTTGTACACCTTATGTTCATTTTTTGGTAGAACATACCCTTTTGGTTCTTCCATATAGACCTCCTCTTCGAGATCTCCATTTAGGAATGCCGCCTTGACTTCTATTTGATGAACATGCAAATCATAAATTGATGCTAGTGTGAACATGATCCTTATCGAGGTTATCCTAGCCACAGGTGCATATATGTCAAAGTAATATATTCATTCCTTTTGACGATATTCTTTAGCTACTAATTTAGTCTTGTAGGTATTAAGTGTTCCATCGAAATTATACTTTTTTCTAAATACCCACTTGCAACCAATGACGTTAGAACCCTCCGGTAAATCAATTATTTTTCAAGTATTATTTGAAATAATAGAACCAATTTCATTATTTATTGCCTATTTTTAGATTATGCAATCTCTAGATGATATTGCTTCCTTATAAGATTACAATATCATTCCTATCTTCTTCTACTAAATAAAAAGAAATAAGTTGTGAATCTATTTCATCCGATCCTGGACCCTTTTTTTCTAGTTCTCTTACTTTTATGAGGTTCACTTTTAATAACTCTTATAGATGTCTCTTCTTGTGGCTCTCTAGAGTTCTGAATGCCATCATTATTATGAGATTTCCTCGTTACTAATACATTCTCGAAGAATTCCATGTCCATTGATTCTATTATAACGTTCGATTCGAGGTTTAATAACCTATATGGGCTTTGTTATTAAAAGCATATCCTACAAAGGCATATTTGGTACCTCTAGGACCTAACTTAGTTTTCTCGAGATCCGTGTTTTTACAATGAACAAGATATCCCCACACTTTGAAATAGTTAATATTCGGTTTCCTACCTTTCTAGACCTCATATGGTAAATCTTATTCTTTTTCATAGGAATTCTATTTGCTATATGGCAAGTACTAATTAAGGCTATATCCCATTAGTTGAAAGGGAATTCAGAATTTAATAACATGTCATTTATCATCTCTAAGAATGTTCTATTCTTTCTTTTTGCTAGACATTTTTGTTTTGGTGTTCATGGTGTAGAACATTGATATATTATTCCATCTTGTTCATAAAACATATTGAATTCATTAGAAAAATATTCTCCACCTCTACCACTTCTTAGAATTTTTAGTTTTTTAGGCTCTGACAAGATCTGCTGACATAGCTTCGTTTTCTTGACGGCGCGGATAGGCCAATTTTTTCAAATTGATTTTCAACTTCAGCTTTACACGTTTTAAAAGCACTAAAACCTTCATCCTTATGTTTTAAAAAATACATATAAATATACGTTGAACAATCATCGAAGAAAATGTAAAAAAATCTATTACACATCTAGTTAGCATGCTATTCAATTAACATATATCGGAATGAACAAGTTCAAGTAAGTTTGTTGATCTTACTACTCCATGATATGCCTTTTTAATCACTTTTGATTTAGTACACGTTCCACATTTTTCTAAGTTATCAATTTCAAATTGTATAAATCTACATTTGACCATTCTTTTCATGGTTCTAACTCCTATGTGTGCTAATCTACCATGTTATAAATTAAATGAATCAACATCATAGACAAATGATTTATTTTTGTAGAATTATTTTCAAGAGTACATAATTTCACCATTTCTTCAGTGGAATAGTCCTTTCCGATAAAGTGCCCATTATGGGTTTGTATAATTTTTTTTAGATTCAGAAATAGATTTAAGTCTAGGTTTTCCCAATAGAACTTCACTTGCTAAGTTTCTATTCATTTATGGTACATGTAAGACATTTGTCAAAGTGATCTTCTTTCCCGAAGTGAAAGTGATTTCCACATTTCCTTTGTCAATCACTTTTGATATTCCTTTATTTCCCATTTGTATTTCTTTACCATCTTCAATGTCATGATAAGTTTTGAAAAGAGACTTATCATAACAAACGTGGATTGTAGTGCATGTGTTCTATCACTACCCCGAATCTTTTTCTTGGATTGCATTGATTTCTCTCACCATAGAGATAATCTTATCAATGGAATTTACTTGTCCTTCCTTCTTTTGTTGTTTTCTATGCCTACAATTTCTAGCATAGTATCCTAATTTTTCACAAACATAGCAAGGTCCGTTGGATTTGTTTTTGAACTTTCCTTGGTCCTTTTTGGGACCAAGATGTTTTCCTTTAATTTTTTTTGGAGTTGTCCACATTGTCCACGACATTAGCTTTCGAAAAGCCATTATAAGAACTTTCAATCTTGTCTCTTGCCATTGATTCTTCCTCTATTCGAAGAAGTTTTTGAATATCTTCAAAGGAAAGGTCTTCAAAATTGTGAATAATATTTTTTATATTTCCTTTCCAAGATCCCAGGAGTTTGGCAATGATTGCTTCCACTTGAAATGTTTCGGGAAGTTCGATATTAATCGCTTTCAATTTATTTACAATTATTTGTAATTTATGCACTTGAGGTAACAAGGGAATATCATTAAGAAACTTGAAATCAAAATATTTAAAAATTAGAAACTTTTTGGTACCTTCCTCTTAGGCCTTATATTTACTTTCAAGTGGACACCATATCCCTTTTGTTGATGTGGTGTTGGTGTAGAAATTATAAAGTCAATTTGATAGTGCATTGAGAATATGGCAGTGACATATTAATACGTCCTTTTTTCGTTTCTTTTTTCTGCATGAACTTCATCATTTCCCTATTTTTTTGCATTGGGAATTGATTTCAATTTTGGATCAAGTACATAGAAGACCTTCAATGCCGTCAGACAAAATTTAAGTTTGTCTTGCCATCTTGTGAAGTTGACACCAGCAAATCTGTCCAATGCACTAAGTCTTGATTCATCATTTAATAGTAGCGAGCGTATATTCTGTCTCCATTGCATTAAATGAGAATTATCATTTGAGATTGTTATAAAAATACAGCAATGGAGAAAATAGAAAAGGAAGAAGACATTATTGAAATCCGACAAATGCTTAAACACGAAGAATATATCGTTGTCTTCAAATGATATTTGCTTCCTTCCGATTTTCTTTTAAGGATTGAAAATGACTATTTTGTAGGATTGATCAAACCTTAAAGAAGAACAACAAAAGCAAAGTATTCTTCAAATTGAACATGTGTCAAAAAAGAAGAAGAAGAATTTGATTTTGTATAGAGACAATTTCATGCAAAATTGGATGAAGTTGCAAATAGTTTTTATTTTCTTTTAGGGATGAACACATCATGTTTTTATCCCAAGGTAGATGAAATCATGGAACAAGTCGAGCCTCCTACGTGGAACTTATTCATTGATAGGTCGGCTGGGGATACCGACTTAGGTGCCGGAGTTGTCCTTATCAGCCCAGAAGGTCACAAGCTGAACTCGACGGTGAGGTTCGGGTTCAAAGCCACCAACAATGTAGCAGAATACGAGGCACTTCTTCCAAGCCTCAGGTTAGCCAGAGAAATGCAAGTAAAGAGGCTAGTCATCAGTAGTGACTCCCAGCTGGTCGTTAGCCAGGTCAATGGTAACTTTTCAACTAGAGACAAAACAATGGCCTCCTACTTTAAAATGGTGATGAACCTCATCCCATCCTTTGAAAAGTTTGAGTTGATCCAGATCCCCCACATCGAAAATGCACATGTGGATGCACTCTTCAAACTTGCAAGTAGCAAGGATTTCGAACTACTCACGGTGGTCTCTATAGAGCACCTCATCATGTGTCAACTGAGGCCCCCAATGTGATGTCGGTCCCTGGGACTCCTACCTAGATGCAGCCCATAGTGGCATACCTCAAGGACCAAGTATTTCCTACCAACAAGCATGAGGCCTTCAAGCTAAGGAGGAGGTTAGCCATTTTCTCTTCATTGATGATGTACTCTATAAGAGGAGCTTCTCATCTCCACTCTTACGATGCGTTGGAGGAGAAGATGCTACCTGCATATTAAGAGAAGTCCATGAGGGTGTGTGCGGCAACCACTTTGGAGGTCTATCTTTGGCACAAAAAGTACTGAGGCAAGGGTACTACTGGCCTACCTTGAAAAGGGACGCCCTTGAGTTTGTACAAAAATGTGACAAATGCCAACGATTCTCTCCTGTCCAAAGACAACCATCGCAAGATTTGACCACAATCTCCAGCCCTTGGCCTTTCTCGATGTGGGGTATGGACCTCATAAGTCCTCTACCAAAAGGCAGAGGAGGTGCGAGCTTCGCAATTGTAGCCATTGATTATTTCACGAGGTGGGTCTAAGCTGAACCCCTAGCAAAAATTACAGAAGCCAATACTTCCAAGTTCTTGTGGAAGAATATCATATGTTGGTTCAGGA
This sequence comes from Olea europaea var. sylvestris, assembly GCF_002742605.1. NCBI lineage: Eukaryota > Viridiplantae > Streptophyta > Magnoliopsida > Lamiales > Oleaceae > Olea > Olea europaea. Next base: position 14,224,596 of record NC_036258.1, on the reverse strand, counting down.
TTTCCTACTCGATCGTCTCAGACAATGGTAGACAGTTCGACAACAAGAAGGTCAAAAGTTTGTGTAAAGAACTTTACATCAAGAAACACTTCTCCACGTCTCACCACCCACAAGCAAATGGCCAGGTTGAGGCTGTGAACAAGACTATCAAGCACGTCCTGAAAAGGAAGCTTGATGTGTCAAAAGGGGTCTGGGTGGATGAGCTGCCACAGGTTCTTTGGGCAATCCAAACCACTGCGAGGACCCCAACAAGGGAAATACCTTTCCTCACGGCATATGGGACTGAGGCAATGAGTCCCGTCGAGGTCGGACTTCCATCTCCATGACGTCTGCATTTCAGTGAGATAACAAACGACCAGCTTCGCAGGTGCGACCTCGACTTCATTGAGGAAAGGAGAGATGACGCCCAGCTGAAACTCGGCACATGTTAAAGAAAGATGACGAAGTACTTCAGTTCAAAGGTAAAGAAGAGATCATTTCGGATCAACGACCTGGTCCTTAGAAAAGTCTTTCTCTCCTCAAAGGAACCTGACATCGATTCCCTAGGCCCGAACTGGGAAGGTCCATATAAAATCAAAGAGGAGATCCGACCTGGGACTTACTGGATTGAAGACATGAACGGCAAGGTACAACCCCGTCTATGGAACATTGAGCACCTTCGAATCTATTATCAATGAATGTACTACCTCGCTGGACGATTTTTCCCAATTTATGTGACATTTCCATGATTCAATAAAATTATCCATGATTGAATTCACGTGCCGCGTTACGTCGTCACCTCGGAGGAGAGGATAGTGTCCCATCTCTGGGCCACCTCGTTTGAACTTCGAGGCGCATGCACTTGCCTCCCTTTGGCGAGGCTGAACGCCACTGGAGAAGTCTCAACATGGCTGAACCATCCACCATGTTGGGAAGTGTCGTCACCTCGGAAAAGAGGCCAGCGTCCCATCTCTGGGCCACCTCGTTTGAACTCCGAGACGTATACACTTCCTTCCCTTTGGTAAGGCTGAACGCCATTAGGAGAAGCCTCAGCATGGCTGAACCATCCACCATGTTGGGAAGCGTCGTCATCTCGGAGGAGAGGCCGGGGTCCCATCTCTGGGCCATCTCGTTTGAACTCCGAGGCGCATGTACTTGCCTCCTTTTGGCGAGGTTGAACGCCACTGGGAGAAGCCTCAGCATGGTTGAATCATCCATCATGTTGGAAAGCATCATCACCTCAGAGGAGAGGCCAATGTCCCATCTCTGGGCCATCTCGTTTAAACTTCGAGGCATATGCACTTGCCTCTTTTTGACGAGGCTGAACACTACAGGGAGAAGCCTCAACATGGCTGAACCATCCACCATGTTGGGAAGCGTCGTCACCTCGGAGGAGAGGCCAGCGTCCCATCTCTGGGCCACCTCGTTTGAACTCCGAGGCGCATGTACTTGCCTCCCTTTGGCGAGGCTGAAAGCCACTGGGAGAAGCCTCAACATGGCTGAACCATTCACCATATTGGGAAGCGTCGTCATCTCGGAGGAGAGGCTAGCGTCCTATCTCTGGGCCACTTTGTTTGAACTCCGAGGTACATGCACTTGCCTCCCTTTGACGAGACTGAATGCCACTGGGAGAAGCCTTAGCATGGTTGAACCACCCCCACCATGTTGGGAAGTGTCCTCACCTCGAAGGAAAGGCCAGCGTCCCATCTTTGGGCTACCTCGTTCGAACTCCGAGGCGCATTCACTTGCCTCAACAAAAACTTTTATACCTATTTATTCACAAGGCTCAACCACTACTAGCTTTATGCAACTACCTTTCGAACCAGACAGCAATATTCCTAGTTCGGCTGAAACACGGTCCAGTCAGGATCCATTCAGGTTACATTTATTAAGCTTAAATACAATTCATTTGCTTAAGTCCAATATTGGTCATGGCTCTTGAGGCTTGCGTACAATTTACTTGCTCAAGTGATTGGAGTTAGGATACCAAGTAAAGTTATTTAGTTCTTCAATCAACATTAAGTTCAATTGCTTGACGAGGCCAATGCACTTAAGAGAAAGACATTGAATGAAAGAAGATATTGTATTGATTTTCAATCAAGATTACAAAAGGAGGGGGGCCTGAGGCCAGTACATCAGAAATAATTGAAAAGAAAACTATCCTATGCCTAGGACGATGATGGAGGTGCCTCAGCAGCCGGGGCCTCTGCAGCCTGAGCATCAGAACTTCCTTCTTCTGCCTTTGCTACTTCATCCCCAACCGCTTCATCAGCTGGGGCTTGAGACACTTCATCCACAAACTCTGACCTCAACTGTAACATGTCTTGATTTGGGTAAAGTTCCTCAGCCCTCTCCATCATCTCGACATAAGCATAATATCTCTAGTAGGTACTAAAGCTCTTGTACTACTTGGTATTGTTGAAGTTGGCAATGTAGTCTTTCACCGCCTCCTCCTTTGCCACTTTGGCCTCTTTCTTTGCCTAGTCTGCTTCATCAACATACCACTTTATCTGGCCCTCCAAGAACTTGTATGCATCTTGGGCCCCAGCTAGCTCCAAGTTTGCCGTCTCCAAGGATATTGGTCATGGCTCTTGAGGCTTGCGTACAATTTACTTGCTCAAGTGATTGGAGTTAGGATACCAAGTAAAGTTATTTAGTTCTTCAATCAACATTAAGTTCAATTGCTTGACGAGGCCAATGCACTTAAGAGAAAGACATTGAATGAAAGAAGATATTGTATTGATTTTCAATCAAGATTACAAAAGGAGGGGGGCCTGAGGCCAGTACATCAGAAATAATTGAAAAGAAAACTATCCTATGCCTAGGACGATGATGGAGGTGCCTCAGCAGCCGGGGCCTCTGCAGCCTGAGCATCAGAACTTCCTTCTTCTGCCTTTGCTACTTCATCCCCAACCGCTTCATCAGCTGGGGCTTGAGACACTTCATCCACAAACTCTGACCTCAACTGTAACATGTCTTGATTTGGGTAAAGTTCCTCAGCCCTCTCCATCATCTCGACATAAGCATAATATCTCTAGTAGGTACTAAAGCTCTTGTACTACTTGGTATTGTTGAAGTTGGCAATGTAGTCTTTCACCACCTCCTCCTTTGCCACTTTGGCCTCTTTCTTTGCCTAGTCTGCTTCATCAACATACCACTTTATCTGGCCCTCCAAGAACTTGTATGCATCTTGGGCCCCAGCTAGCTCCAAGTTTGCCGTCTCCAAGGCTTCGACAGTTACCTTCTGGTGGTCATTGGAAACCTCCATTTTCTTAGTCAAGGAGGCCACCTCGCACTGGGACTCATATACCTCCTTCAATGCCTCGATCTGAGCCAAGGCAGACTCCAGCTTGGCCACATCTTCAAATTTTTGGGCCCTCGCTTCCTCTGCCTCGGCTCTGGCTGCCTTCAGCTCCTCTGCAAAGGAGGTCATCTTCTTCTCTGAGGACTAGGTCCTCGTTTGAAAGTTAGTAAGGGCCTCCCTACACTTCAGTACGAGGCCAAAGGTCCTCACACTTTGGCTCACGAAGGCCCTTGTCAAGTCCGTGACATCACAGAGGAGGCATGCAACTGCCACCAATTCGTCCAGAATTTGTAGAAGCTTTCTGTAGTACTTCAGATCTCAGATGCAGAGCCTCCACCAATGCTGGAGCCAGAACATCGTCTCTTCCGACAAGGAAGCTCGGAGACTTCTCTTGCATCCTCGTAGGCCTCTGCTTAGTGGCCTCCGCCTCTGCTGCTCTCCTCGCAGCTTCTTCCTTAGCCTTCTCAGCCTCGACTCGTTGAACCATTTCAATCTTTACCGCTTTTGAGGCAGTTGCAAGGAGCTTCGGCTGAGTGGCTTCTTTACCTTCGTGGGACACAGAGGTCTTGAACTTTCCTGATGAGCTGGTGATGTGTACTAGCTTCCTCTTCTTCTGCTCCTCGGGGACTTTTTCCTTCCCCCGAGGCTCTTTGGACTTCTCCGGCCTCTGAGGTGTCCCCTCTTCGGGGGCCCTTGAGTTGCCATCCTTAGAGAAATGCTCGACCCTGCCCCGAACCTCTTTGGCACCACTGGACCTCAATTTCAGGGGCCTCGCCTTCACAGTGGATATGGCCCTAAGTATAGAGGCCATGTCAAGGGCTGGGTATTCTCTCCTCTTGAACTTGTCTGCAGAACATGTCAATGCATCAGCATCAAAACAAAAAGTAAGAAATACACAAGTATAGGAGCTTCTTACCCTTGAAGGTCATCAGTTCAAAATCAAGGAAGTAGCGACTTCGATCGATGAGGTGGTCGAAGTGGCGAAGCTTCAGAGGCCTCTTGTAAATGTCCTCTATCACTTCAAACTCCTCCTTGCTCAACTCGAATCTCGTACTACGATCTGCAAAGGAAGCCTCAATAGTTAGATCTAAGAAATGTGAATACAGAATGCAAACTTAGGTTGAAGACTCACGAGCTTCGTAGTACTGGGTCGATACTGGGTTGAGGAACAATTATTGTTAATGTACCTCAGATTTTAGCTATCAAGCCTCGTAGGTTCGGTCCCAACCACCTCGGCTTCCTCATATTTTAGCCATCAAGCCTAACAGGTTTGGTTTCCCAACCACCTCGGCTTCCTCAGATTTCAGCCATCAAGACTCGCAGGTTCGATTTCCCAATGTTTTCCAACCATCTCAGCTTCCTCTTCATCATTCAGCTATCAAGCCTTGCAGGTTCGGTTTCCCAACCACCTCGGCTTCCTCTTTATCGTTCAGCCATAGGAAGCATCGCAGGTTCGATTTTTCCACCAACTCGGCTTCATCATTCTCATCACTCCTCGACAACAGCACGTCTCTAACTCCAACCATGATATAAATATCTATACTTGGATTTAGGGGACTATTATTTGGAGTACAAAAATTTCTAAATTTTTTTTCAACTTAACTGGCTCGCTTTACTTCATCAAAGTCCTCGCATTATATAAATGACTATACTTGGACTTGGGGGTCTATTGTTACGTGTCGCACACTTAGGCAACCAACCGGGGCCCACAGCCAACTCATACCGAACCACGTGGCACTCAGCTCGAGGTGATTTGCATAGCCGAGGCTCACAAATCGAGGTCCATAGAAGCCTCGACCCATATATATACCGAGGCCCTTTAAATGTGGACGAGGCCCTGTTGGTTGAAGCTCTATAGCTGAGGTAGCAGCCTCCGAATCACAAAGCAGCATCTTTCATAGACACTTCTCCCAAGAGATCCTCTACACAAAGATCTTAATAAAATGATTGATAGGACGTTTATCATGAGTGTAAATGTTAAGTCTTGTCACTAGTAGAGGCGGCTCTGCCAATTAATAAATGTATAGTAGGCTAGGTACGGATGATGCCTACGATTTGACATGTAAATTAACCGAATGAGGCCATGTGTACCTCGAACCAAAGGTCACGATCTAACTTGTGACACTATAAATACTACCCCATGTACCCCATACAAAGGCTAATGCAATTATCAATACAAGAAACTATACTTTACTCAACTTTCTCTCTTATTATCTCGCAACACAAATGAGTTCATACAAATTTGGATACATGTTTACAAATATCGATTGGTAATTATTATACAATCGGTCAACGAACATCCCGTCGGATTTCGAACGTTCTCGTCCCGCGTCGTTGAGCTACTCCCACGCCCTAGATCTGTCCATTTGAGACCGTCCACGTGTCTTTACGTGTTGGACTTTCGCTTACGTATGCGCGGGTGGGTCCAATATCTGTTGGTAACATTTATTGGGGTCAACATGGACCATTCATTTTTTCCATAGATTATTAATGGTCCAACATTCACATTCACTCTCCAGTTTCAATAGTTTCAATTTAGCAATCATGGAATTCAATTTCACCATCAATTAGAAGGTAACTTAAACCATAACTTGATGGGAGTTTGGGTTATATAAATAGATGGGTTTGGTCCCTTACACTGAAAACACAAGATACACCGTCAATTTAGAGTTTTAAGAGCTTAGAAGTGTCATTACCTAGAACAAAATAGAGAGCTTGATTTATGGGCATTTCATCTTTTCAATATGTTTTCCGTTTTATGTTGTTTTGGATCGATTTTTCTCCAACAAAATCCTCCACATTTAGGACGGCTAATGCAGCAACCAGATCGGAGCCAAGTTCTTAGAGATGGTTTGCGCGGAGCAAACCATTGATTCCAAGGGACAATACATCGACGACTTGGATTTGAAGTTGGAGAGGGTCAATGTGTACTAGAATGAGGCTTGTAGACAGTTTCTCCCTCATGCTATACTAATGGATCTCGAACTGGGTACCATGGATAGCATCCGGTTTGGCCCGATTGGATAAATCTTCTAACCAGATAACTTCATGTTTGGACAATCTGGTGCTTAGAATAACTAGGCTAAGGGGCATCACGCTGAGGGTGCTGAACTTATTGATTCAGTGCTTGATGTGGTGAGGAAAGAGGCTGAGAACTGTGACTATCTCCAAGGTAAATTTATTTTTGCGTCTTTGTATATGGGCATCTTTATTTAGATCTGTATCTATCATGTATATTTATGTAAATATATTCAAAATGTTTGAGATTTTTGAAGCATTTAAGTATTTAACCTGATTATAGTACATTTTTATGTCGATATATGGAAACCTTAATGTCTTATCCAATTTGTTAGTAACTTCACTACGTATTAGTATAGATAGCCTAATTTTCGAGGTTAAGTAGTTCTGTTTTTAGTCTTGTAACTATTAAATTTTAGGTGGTTTTAACTCATTTAGAAATGTTAAAACCAATTGATTTCAGTTGCGTGATATTCATGTCTGTGTTATATGATGTGTCTTTTAATGACTTCTCCTCATAGGGTCTATCTCATATTTATCCATGTGGTTGAAGTTGGCTGCATAATGAATTGCTATAAGTTGATAGAGCACTAATAGAGAAATTCTTTGGGACTCTATGTACAAAATGTAGATTGTATTTCACTTAAAATTTACTCCACATTGCATTCGAGGTATGACACTTACAAATGTTCGAGCTTCCCCTTGTTATTGTTAGTAAATTTGTTATGTAGTTGACATCGACTGTTTGAAGTCAGTGATACAATTGGTTGCCAACACAAATATGGACTTGGAATTTTGTTATTTTTATTTGAAAAGCTAGGTTGTGTTCATAGCAATCTTAATTGGGAAAGACTGTTGATCAATTGCACAAAACCAATGAACTTGGCAAACTTATCGAGTTTTATTTTGAGTATCCATGTGCAAGCCTAAAATCATGTCGCACACAAGAAAGAACAAGAATCTTTGTTCTTTCCAGACATCGACACTTTGACTTACATTCAGCTAGCTTTATATGCTAGTGATGCTTCTGGATTGTACACAAAATTTTCTCTGAAAACCGTTGTGGTTGCATGTATGTTAACTTACATGGTTTTTATATAAATTTCCTAATTCCATTTGTCCTGTATTTTCTTAATCTAGTTCACATTGTAGAGTTTAAAGTGCAGTATATAAATGATTATTACAACTACAATGTGGAAACATAAGCTCTTAAAGTGTAGAAAACCAAACCAATCTACCCAAAGCTTCTTCAACTCCACCAATAGAGTATCCTTTGATGTTGAGCTCAGATTTGTGCCACACCGAGTCATACACCGTCGTCAACAGGAATGACAATGGATATACAGAGAGAAGATCCGCTGGAAGCCACCAAGAATTTCGTCGGAGATAAGAAATGCTCTTACTTGGTTACTTCTATAGACTTTCTCTTTATTGTTATGTCAGGTCCAAATGAACCAAATGAATTTTTTTGTAATTATAGAGCCAAATCCATTTGAATTCAAATTCAAATATTGTACTATGGTCAAGTGTGAGTGTGACAAGACTAGCATAGGAGAATTGACCACAATATTAAACCCAACCATTGGATTTAATCTATGGTCCATAATATTCCTAAACTAGCACAATCCACTTCAATCTCTCTAGACCAATTAACTTATAACATGTGTATGGTGTGATCCACCTCACACACATAATATTTGTTTATTAGATGTTTCTTTTGCATCTAGGAGTCTTCTCATAGTGTCAAAATTTATGCTGGTTTCCTGACGATTTTATTGTTGTTTACAGGCTTTTAGGTTTGTCATTCATTGGGAGGAGGCACAGGGTCAAAAATGGGGACATTATTGATATCCAAGATAAGGAAAGAGTACCCATACTGAATGATGCTGACATTCTCTATGTTCCCATCTCCTAAGTTATCTGACATAGTGGTGGAGCCATACAATGCAACACTCTCAGTTCACCAGCTCGTTGAGAATGCTGATAAATGTATGATTTTTGACAATGAGGCGCTCTATGATATTTGCATCCGCACTCTTAAGTTCACAACTCTTAGTTGTAAGTTGCTGATTCCCTGCTAATTTTTAGTTTTTCTTCGTTTTAGAAGCTAGGAATATTAGATTGTTCTTGTCTTTCTTTGCTTCTTGGAAATCAGAAAAACAACCCTAATTACGCTATGAGGTTTTCTTATTTCAGTTTTATTGAAAAAATTTCGTATGGTTCCTTTGCAGTTTTGCTATTCATCTTTTATAGGCACTCGAGTTTTCCAAGTTAATAACTGTCCTGGTATGTGAATGTCACTTTCTATTGTTTTGAAATGACTAATGTTCTTATGCTGTAATGCAACACAAGTCTCATGATGTGAAGTCTATGGTACTCTTCCATCTTATGTGCAAAGATACATCTGCAATATTGCTTGGTCCTCAACCGCCCTGTGTACTTGTTAAGGAACTATATGTGTGTCTTTATGTCTTGTGGTGTTAACGAGTTATGTTGACTGAATTTTGGTGTTTGATATGCCTATTTGGGTAACAATCTGATTTTATTTGGCCTCCACATCTTATTAAAACCTTACATTTGATATTAAAATAAATTGTGTTGGTTGTGACAATGTTTAATGACTGAAATTGCATCATGCCTCTAGTTCTGTTAGCAGTCTTGACATAAGCATGACTTGTTGGCCTACCGTAGATGGTATATATTATATTATGTTGAATTTAGTATGAGAACACGGAAGATATAATACTGTTGGTGTTATTTTCCCTGAAATGTGTTTCTATTATGCCATTTTGTCCCAAATCTGGGAATAAAATGTTCTTAAATGCTATTTGGCTGTGGACTGATGATCTTATTTCTAACTTATTACCTAATTATTATTCTCTTTAGTTGGAGACCTGAATCACCTAATATCAGCCACAATGAGTGGTGTCACTTGCTGCCTTTGCTTTCCTGGATAATTCTTTATGGTTAGATTTGCCCCACTCACATCTTGTGGATCACAGTAATACTGTGGCCTTACTGTTCCTGAACTCGCCCTACAAATGTGGGATGCTAAGAACATGATGTGTGCTGCTGATACAATTTTGATATTGGACATTCCGATACAATTTCTTTAATGGTTGTGGTTAATCCACCCATTCTTTTCTTTCATGTTTGATTCTTGGCATGGTTTCAACTTTCACAATTAGTTTTATTATAGTTTACACCAATTCAATCATCAATTTTATGGATCGTTATTGCTTTCAACTTTTACAAGAAGCTTTACATTAATTCATGGAAAAATTACTTCAAACACTACATTTTAAGATTCAATTTCAAAAATCAGGGACCAATAACATTTAAAAAAAATCATGTATATCTACGACATCCAGCCCACCATTTTCCACACCATCCTACCTGTGATTTACTCCATTTTCTCCTCAAAAATCGAAAAATCAGATCTATAGGTTTCTAGAAACCACCAACTGCGGCCACCGCTAAAATCAGAACTGTATGCATGTCATGTTTGCAACGACAATATAGTTGTTAGCTTGATGCCCATTCTTCGAGTTGTGTTCTATAAAATCACATTATGAATTGACGTTCATTTATTTGCGTGTTATAATTTGAAGTGATTATCTGAGGTTCCATGATCATATAGGATGTCACAAATTGTATACTCGATGAATCGAGTATAGTAAGACACAATTTGTGATGTGATCAAAATTATGTCGTTCACAATCGATTCATACAGTTGGACGCTTTATGCTGATAAGATTGTATTGTTCTTATTAAGATTTGTCTAGATCTTGAGATAGGAATAATAATGTGTTTCGATCACATTGAACGGGACCGTGTAGATGACTCATTTGTGACCGTTTGAAATGAGACTCTCCTTGATTATCAAACAGGTCACTTAAATCCTAAGTGAGTAATGTACCTTTGATTGCTAGTTCAAGTTCTTTGAGGTACCAATGAGTGAAGTTTTAAATAGAAGATTGATCTCGGTACTTTGGGAATTGGGCTGAAACAATTAGAGATCATATACTTACAATAGTGGAATCCATTAATCATTGAGATGAGACTATCGTCACTCTAAGGTATTTCCTAGGCAAATTGAATCTGAGCTCAGTAGGTTGATGATGAGATCGTTAGACTTTACATTGTGATTTGATCACAATGAATTTGCCGTATGAAAATGGGACTTAGGGGGTAATACTTGTTGAAGGGCAAAACGGTCATTTTGTCAGTTTCAACATATTGGCGGTCAAATGGGGGTTGACTTGTGGAATGATAATCAGAGGATATTGTTATTGGATCATAATTTACTTCTATAACTATCACTCGACTCGAAAGTGCAATCTCGATTTTTCGGTAGAATAAGCTGGGATTAATAAATGTATCTCAATTGGTCAAGAGTTGACCAAATTGAAAATATCTATTGGAGCTTGAGTCATGTGAGTCTGGTTAGGTCCCTCTCTTGACTCCAATAAAAGATGTGTGACTTAATTGGTCTACTACAATAAAGTTCAAGGACTAATTTACTTCTATAACTATCACTCGACTCGAAAGTGCAATCTCGATTTTTCGGTAGAATAAGCTGGGATTAATAAATGTATCTCAATTGGTCAAGAGTTGCCCAAATTGAAAATATCTATTGGAGCTTGGGTCATGTGAGTCTGGTTAGGTCCCTCTCTTGACTCCAATAAAAGATGTGTGACTTAATTGGTCTACTACAATAAAGTTCAAGGAAATTTGTGCAATTTTCAAATCCTAATAGGGCATTATAATTATGCACTTTATTGGCATATTTTATATAAGAATTACGGTTTGCTACTTTTCACTTTCTTGAAAAGAAAATACACCTAGTGGAGAATAAGGGAGAAGATCTGGGAAGAAGCAATTGGCTAGGCCATTAAAAGCTCCTTCAAAAGGTTATCATCTCCCCTTTCTATATGTGAGGATTTTATAATCCAATGATCTCAAGGTCATTAAAATCCTTATTTACATGGTTTTAATCTTCAAAGGAAAATTAATTTCCTATTGTGATGATTAAAAATTCATTAACCAACAAATGGTATCAGAGTCAAGGTTATTGTAAGCCTTGAGTAGGACATAGTGTAATATGCATTTTAGTTAGGTGGTGTTGTTATTTGATTTTGACATGTTTATGCTTTAAATATGTTTAAAGTTATTGTTGATACATTCATAATCAATCTTGGCCCTAGAATTTCTTTTTACTTCCTATTGTAATTCATTTATTATAGTTATTCTTTAGAAATATTGTAAGCCATAAGGCACTAAAGTTTTTGTATTTTTTCTTCATTTTCATACTTGTATTTTGAGGAAGAAATGTAATCTTTGTTGCTGTATTTTCAATGAAGAGGAAGGAAGGACAAAAATGCAAGAAACTCAAGAAACACCTAACTGTGTGGTGGCGGCGGCGATGGTCGCCATGACCAGAGCAATGGCAGCCGCCGCGACCATAAACTGGTCGCTGCTACAATAGCAGCAGCAAGCTGCAGGAAAGTAGCAGCTGGAGCTGCTGCTTTTGTGCAACAGTGGCTGCTGGGGCCGCCTTGCTGGCGGCGGTGTCGGCGGTTCCTTTTTGGGGTCGCCGGAGATTGCGCAGTCGCCGAAGTTGTGTGTGCTTTGGTGTTGTGTGCGTTTTCTTGCTAGGGTTTGAAAATTGAGGTAATTTGGATTTTTTGGGCCTCTCTTTGATACTTGGGCCAATATTATTGGATAATGGCCTTGGTGGTTTAAGATTTGGGCCTAAAAATTAAATTGAACATATTTTCATGTTACATGAGGACCGACTACAAAGAAGATTGAAGAATTGGGCCGGTATGTGGCCCAATGTAATTCTTTTTATCCATATTGTAATTTAAATTCTTAGTTATTCATTTAATTATCGTTTTTACCGCTTTATGGATGGATGAATGTTTAATTATTATCGCATGTCATGTAGATTAAATGAAACATCACCCGGTGCACTAATATCATATGTATTTACATTTAAATATTTTTTTATCACTCTAAATTAATTAGATGTGGTTGAAAAATATTTTATATAATTAGTGCCATTATAATTGTTTGCATTTGGCGAACTAATTAAGTGAAAATCCAACGGTACAAAATAATAAGTGGGAGAGGGTTTATAGGCATGTATAAACTTACGGTCTCCTTCGTCATTCAATTTGTTATTAAAATACGTATGTTTAGTATCTAATTATTTAGGTCTCCCTATAAGAAAATTACGTTATTTTAGATTAACTGAAATTGAATATAATAATAGAATTTCTTTAAAAATGAAATAATGGGATGATCATCCTATAGACGATATCTTATATATTTCGAATATTTTTTTAAAATTATTGACGGAGATTATTACACTTATATATGAATATTTTTGGGGGACTTCCTATAGAATATTTCAACAAAATTATTCATAGGCCAAATAATAATCAATCCTCATTTTCTTGTGGTATGAGATGCCTAGCTCAATAAAATGGGTGGGAGGGTTCCAACCTTGCCAAGCTCAATAAAATGGGTGGGAGGGTTCCAAGCTTGCCAACAACTACATTGACCTCTTATAGAGGGTGTGTTAAAAATTGTAAGGGTTTAAGGTTTTTGATTACAAATATAGTTTTGGGTCTATATTTGCATATTCATATACATGCATCATACAAAGATTATTGTTCATTTTATTAATACACAAATCGTTAATTTTACAGAAAAATGTCGCTTAATCCATTATCAGTAATACTTAACAAAAATCAACTTGTCGGAGAAAACTATGATGACTGAAAAAGGAATCTTAATATTGTTCTTACCGTTGAAAAATATAAATTTGTGCTGGATGAAATTTGTCCCTAAACCCCTAAAGATGACTCCACGAAATCTCAAAAGGCTGCATATGAAAAGTGATATCATTTTGATGTGATGACCCGTTGTTACATTTTGGCATCCATGTCAAATGTATTGATATCATTTTGATGTGATGACCCGTTGTTACATTTTGGCATCCATGTCAAATGTATTACAACAGAAACATTAGAATATGGAAATTACTTTTGACATAATGGAAAGCATCAAAGCCGACAAGCTAGGCAAGCCTCCATTAGGGCAATCATGAACACACGCATGAAATCGGCTGCATCTGTAAGGAACAATATGTTAGCCATGATGGTCACTTCAATGCTGCGAAGGTTTTAGGAGCTGACAATGATTTCGAAACGCAGATTAACATGGTCTTTAAGACTCTTCCTGAGATGTTCTCACAATTTATAGTTGATTATAATCTACACAATATGGACATGTCTCTGATGGAATTAATGAAAGAGCTCCAAAATGTTGAATATGTTCTAAAGGCTAGAAGTGGAAGTGTTTTGACTATTACAGTCGGACTCTCTCATCCTAAGCCTTCTGGTGGCAAAGGAAAGAAGAGGAAGAGGCTAAACAAAAAGTCAGATAGCAAGTCAAAGGGGAAGAAAACTACTGCAGATGGGAAACTAAAGGAAAAGTATTTTATTTGTGGACAAAAGGGTCACTGGAAGAGGAATTGCTCAAATTACCTAGCTAAGGAGAAGCAAGGTAAAGGCAATAATGCCCTATTCATTGAGTCATGCTTAGTGGTTGGTTATACTAATATCTGGATTGTAGATTCTGGAGCCACTAATCATGTTTGTAATTCTTTGCAGGGGTTCCAGGAAACCAAGTATCTTAGTGAAGGGGAGTACACTTTTAGGGTTGGCACATGAGAAGTGGTATCTGCCAAAGCTGTTGGCACTTTTACTTTATGTTTTGAGAATCGTAGGCATTTGATGTTAGATGACTGTTATTATGTTTCCGAACTTACACGGAACTTGGTTTCCGTTGCACTTTTATATCATGTTGGTTATTTGGTACTTTTTACCTGTTCTATGGTGATTATTAAGTTGAATAATTCTGTTAGATGGTTGGGTCATATGGTTAATAGTCTTTATGTCTTAAGTCCTTTGATTGGCTCTATACATAAAACTACAACTGCTAAGAAAAGAAAGAGGTCATCTAGTACTAATGAAACTCTCTTATGACATCTTAGATTGGGTCATATCAATCTAAATAGGATTCGAATATTGGTAAAGGATGGTCCTTTAAATGAGTTAGAGGTGGAATCTATACCAACTTGTGAATCCTGTATAGAAGGAAAGATGACCAAGAGGCCTTTTAAGGCTAAGGGACTAAGAGCTAAAGAGGTTTTGGAATTAGTACATTCCAATGTTTGTGAACCTATTAGTACTCGGGCTAGAGGAGGATACGAGTACTTCATCACCTTCACAGATAATTACTCTAGATTTGGATACATATACCTTATGTCTCACAAATCCGAAGCTTTGGAGAATTTCAAGGAATTTCGGACGGAAGTTGAGAAACAATTAGGTAAGAATATCAAGGCCCTTCGATCTGATTGAGGTGGCAAGTATCTATCCCAAGAGTTTAAGGTCTATTTATCAGATAATGGGATATTATCCCAATTGAGTGCACCAAGAACTCCCCAACAGAATGGTGTCTCGAAAAGAAGAAATCGAACTCTTTTAGATATGGTAAGATCAATGATGAATTATTCCTCATTGCCTATATCCTTTTGGGGATATGCACTACAAACAGCCATTTATATCTTGAATTTGGTACCATCTAAGTCAGTTCCCAAGACACCTCTTGAATTGTGGAATGGGCGCAAGCCCAATTTATACCACATTCGGATATGGAGATGTCCAGCACATGTGCTAAAGGGAAAGACGGATAAGATGGAATTAAGATTAGATGTTTGTTTCTTTGTAGGATATCCAAAAGGAACGAGAGGTTACTACTTCTATAATCCTCTTGATAAAAAGATATTTGTTAGCACAAAAGCAACCTTTTTAGAGGATAATTATATAGAAGAACACAAGTCTACTACTAAGATTTTATTGGAAGGGATGTTAGAACATGGTTCAAACAACTCAGTTCCAGATTTCCGCATAGAATCTAATAGTGATGACTTGGAACCTCCTACTGAACCAATGGTTGCAGATGAAGCAAGTGAGCAAGTGATGCCCACAGGGCCTCATAGGCAAATAGAACCAGAGGTAGTAGAGAACGAGGTACCCATTGTTGTATCTCCACATGTCCCTTCAAATGGGGATAATGGGGATGTTGTTCCTAACCAAGGACAGGATCAAGCAGTGGAAAGAGAAGAATGACCTTTGGTCAGACTGGACAATCAGGCACCTTCAACCATTATTCGTAGTGGGAGGGTTGTGAGACCACCTTTTAGGTACTTGCTCTATGGAGAATCCTATCAGGCGATCTCTACTGAGCAAGAAGAAGATCCTACTTCGTTTAAGAAAGCAATGGAGAATGTAGACTTTAAATCATGGAAATTAACCATGAACTCAGAAATGGAATCTATGTATTCCAACAATGTTTGAGATCTTGTAGATGCACATAATGGGGTAAAGCCTATAGGATGCAAGGGAGTCTATAAAAGGAAAATAGGTATAGATGGGAAGGTTGAAACCTTCAAAGTAAAGTTAGTGGCCAGGGGTTTTACCCAAAGAAAAGGCATCGACTATGAAGAAACCTTCTCACCGGTTGCCATGCTTAAATCTATTTGAGCCCTTTTACTCATTGTTGCTCATTATGATTATGAGGTTTGGAAAATGAATGTCAAGACAACATTTTTAAATGGACGTCTTGAGGAGACCATTTACATGATGCAACCTAAAGGAGTTGTGAAAGAAGGCCATGAAAGGAAAGTTTGCAAGTTATAGAGGTCCATTTATGGACTCAAGCAAGCGTCCAGATCTTGGAATGTAAAATTTGATCAAACCATCAAAACCTATGGTTTTGAGCAAAATTTGGACGAACCTTGTGTATATAAGCAAATACAGGGGAAGAAAGTAGTTTTTCTGATTCTTTATGTAGATGACATTCTATTTATTGGCAATGATGTAAAGATATTGTCATCTCTAAAGAAATGATTGTGACATCAGTTTGATATGAAGGACTTGAGAGAAGCAAGTTATGTTTTGGGAATCCGTATCTTACGAGATAGGAAAAAGAGAAGGATTGCATCATTCCAAGCGTCATATATTGACAAAATATTATCTAGATTTGCAATGCGGAATTCCAAAAAAGGACAACTTCCTTTTAGATGTGGAATTTATCTATCTAAAGAGCATTGTCCCAAGAATGCAACGAAGATAGATTACATGAGAAAAGGTTCCTTATGTTTCGGCTGTGGAAAGTCTCATGTATGCTATACTTGTACTAGACCGAATATTGTTATGCTGTGGGTATTGTTAGTCGTTATTAGTCTAATCCAGGACCAAACATTGGGTAACGGTGAAGCATATACTCAAGTATCTTCGGAGAACAAGAGATTATATGCTGTCTATTCAGGACATGATCTAAATCCTATTGGATATACTAATTTCGATTTTCAATCAGATCGTGACTATAGGAAGTCTACATTGGGATTAGTATTTACACTGAGAGGTGGAGCTGTGGTATGGAGGAGTATCAAGCAATTTTGTATTACTGATTCTACCATGGAGGCAGAATATGTAGCGGCTTGTGAGCTGCTAAAGAAGCTGTATGGTTCAAGAAATTTCTTTTGGACCTTGACATGGTACCTTTGGCAATGGGGCCCATAAGGCTTTATTGCGATAATAGTGGAGCGGTTGTCAATGCTAAAGAACCCAGGAGTCATCAGCGTGGCAAGCACATCGAGAAAAAATATCACCTTGTTAGAGAAATTGTTTATCGAGGAGACGTGACGATTAGTAAGATTGCATCAGCAGATAATCTTACGGATCCATTCACTAAGACTTTACTGCTAAGGCTTTTGTTGGACATCTTAAGGAGATGGGTATTCTTGATATGTCACACATGCTCTAAGAAGGGCAAGTGAGAGATTGTTAGTTTGATGCTCATTCTTCGAGTAGTGTTCTGTAAAATCACATTATGAATTGATGTTCGTTTATTTGTGTGTTATAATTTGAAGTGATTGTCTAAGGTTCCATGATCATATAGGATGTCAAAGAACACAAGTCTACTGCTAAGATTCTATTAGAAGAGATGTTAGAACATTGTTCAAACAACTCAGTTCCAGATTTCCGCATAGAATCTAATAGTGATGACTTGGAACCTCCTACTGAACCAATGGTTGCAGATGAAGCAAGTGAGCAAGTGATGCCCACAGGGCCTCATAGGCAAATAGAACCAGAGGTAGTAGAGAACGAGGTACCCATTGTTGTATCTCCACATGTCCCTTCAAATGGGGATAATGGGGATGTTGTTCCTAACCAAGGACAGGATCAAGCAGTGGAAAGAGAAGAATGACCTTTGGTCAGACTGGACAATCAGGCACCTTCAACCATTATTCGTAGTGGGAGGGTTGTGAGACCACCTTTTAGGTACTTGCTCTATGGAGAATCCTATCAGGCGATCTCTACTGAGCAAGAAGAAGATCCCACTTCGTTTAAGAAAGCAATGGAGAATGTAGACTTTAAATCATGGAAATTAACCATGAACTCAGAAATGGAATCTATGTATTCCAACAATGTTTGAGATCTTGTAGATGCACATAATGGGGTAAAGCCTATAGGATGCAAGGGAGTCTATAAAAGGAAAATAGGTATAGATGGGAAGGTTGAAACCTTCAAAGTAAAGTTAGTGGCCAGGGGTTTTACCCAAAGAAAAGGCATCGACTATGAAGAAACCTTCTCACCGGTTGCCATGCTTAAATCTATTTGAGTCCTTTTACTCATTGTTGCTCATTATGATTATGAGGTTTGGCAAATGAATGTCAAGACAACATTTTTAAATGGACGTCTTGAGGAGACCATTTACATGATGCAACCTAAAGGAGTTGTGAAAGAAGGCCATGAAAGGAAAGTTTGCAAGTTATAGAGGTCCATTTATGGACTCAAGCAAGCGTCCAGATCTTGGAATGTAAAATTTGATCAAACCATCAAAACCTATGGTTTTGAGCAAAATTTGGACGAACCTTGTGTATATAAGCAAA
This sequence comes from Olea europaea var. sylvestris, assembly GCF_002742605.1. NCBI lineage: Eukaryota > Viridiplantae > Streptophyta > Magnoliopsida > Lamiales > Oleaceae > Olea > Olea europaea. The sequence goes on along the minus strand of NC_036258.1, from coordinate 14,206,261 downwards.
TACAGGGGAAGAAAGTAGTTTTTCTGATTCTTTATGTAGATGACATTCTATTTATTGGCAATGATGTAAAGATATTGTCATCTATAAAGAAATGATTGTGACATCAGTTTGATATGAAGGACTTGAGAGAAGCAAGTTATGTTTTGGGAATCCGTATCTTACGAGATAGGAAAAACAGAAGGATTGCATCATTCCAAGCGTCATATATTGACAAAATATTATCCAGATTTGCAATGCGGAATTCCAAAAAAGGACAACTTCCTTTTAGATGTGGAATTTATCTATCTAAAGAGCATTGTCCCAAGAATGCAACGAAGATAGATTACATGAGAAAAGGTTCCTTATGTTTCGGCTGTGGAAAGTCTCATGTATGCTATACTTGTACTAGACCGAATATTGTTATGCTGTGGGTATTGTTAGTCGTTATTAGTCTAATCCAGGACCAAACATTGGGTAACGGTGAAGCATATACTCAAGTATCTTCGGAGAACAAGAGATTATATGCTGTCTATTCAGGACATGATCTAAATCCTATTGGATATACTAATTTCGATTTTCAATCAGATCGTGACTATAGGAAGTCTACATTGGGATTAGTATTTACACTGAGAGGTGGAGCTGTGGTATGGAGGAGTATCAAGCAATTTTGTATTACTGATTCTACCATGGAGGCAGAATATGTAGCGGCTTGTGAGCTGCTAAAGAAGCTGTATGGTTCAAGAAATTTCTTTTGGACCTTGACATGGTACCTTTGGCAATGGGGCCCATAAGGCTTTATTGCGATAATAGTGGAGCGGTTGTCAATGCTAAAGAACCCAGGAGTCATCAGCGTGGCAAGCACATCGAGAAAAAATATCACCTTGTTAGAGAAATTGTTTATCGAGGAGACGTGACGATTAGTAAGATTGCATCAGCAGATAATCTTACGGATCCATTCACTAAGACTTTACTGCTAAGGCTTTTGTTGGACATCTTAAGGAGATGGGTATTCTTGATATGTCACACATGCTCTAAGAAGGGCAAGTGAGAGATTGTTAGTTTGATGCTCATTCTTCGAGTAGTGTTCTGTAAAATCACATTATGAATTGATGTTCGTTTATTTGTGTGTTATAATTTGAAGTGATTGTCTAAGGTTCCATGATCATATAGGATGTCACAAATTGTATACTCGATGTATTAGGTATAGTAAGACACAATTTGTGATGTGATCAAAATTATGTCATTCACAATCGGTTCATAAAGTTGGACACTTTATGTTAATAAGATTGTATTGTTTTTATTAAGATTTGTCTAGATATTGAAATAGAAACAATAATTTGTTTCGATGCACATTGAATGGGACCACGTAGATGACTTATTTGTGACCGTTTGAAATGAGACTCTACTTGATTATTAAACAGGTCACCTAAATCCTAAGTGAGTAATGTAGCTTTGATTGCTAGTTCAAGTTCTTTGAGGTACCAATGAGTGAAGTCTTAAATAGAAGATTGATCT
>NC_036258.1:14199343-14204738 GCF_002742605.1 Olea europaea var. sylvestris | reverse complement strand
GGGGTTGACTTGTGGAACGATAATCAGAGGATATTGTTATTGGATCATAATTTGCTTCTATAACTATAACTCGACTCGAGAGTGCAATCCTCATTTTTTAGTAGAATATGTTGGGATTAATAGATGTATCTCAATTAATCAAGAGTTGACCAAATTAGAAACATCTATTGGAGCTTTGGTAATGTGAGTCCGGTTAGGTCCCTCTCTTGACTCCAATAAAACGTGTGTGACTTAATTGGTCTATTATAATAAAGTCCAAGAAAATTTGTGCAATTTCCAAACCTTAATAGGGCATTATAAAAATGCACTTTATTGGCATATTTTATATAAGAATTAGGGTTATCCACTTTTCACTTTCTTGAAAAGAAAATACATCTAGTGGAGAACAAGGGCGAAAATCTAAGGGATGAAGCAATTGGCTAAGCCATTAAAAGCTCTTTCAAAAGGTTATCATCTCCCCTTTTTATGTGTGAGGATTTTATAATCCAATGATATCAAGGTCACTAAAATCCTTATTTACATGGTTTTAATCTTCAAAGGAAAATTGATTTCCTATTGTGATGATTAAAAATTCATTAACCAACAATAGTGTCGTCATAACTAAACATAAACCATAAGAAGAGAGAAAAAGGGATAAATCTAATCAATCTAGATTGTTGTAACTAAACATAAACCTAAAGAAGAGAGAAAAAGGAATAAATCCAATTGTGAGAGCCACTAGTTGTGGTCACACTACAAAATCTTTAGCTTCGAAACACCAATTTCTACAGCAACCACCACTCAAATGCCTCCATTGGGTAGTGGTCATTTATGATTGTGATATTGTGTGATTTGTGTTTATGACAGTATCCTATTTAATTAAATTATAGGTCATAATATTTTATCAGGGTCACAAAATGTGACCACCTGATTTTTGAAAAATTTAAACTTTTTTTTAATATTGTATTTTGAAATATTTGTAGTTATGAATTTTTCCCATAATTTATACCAATTCAATCATCTGAAGGTTAGGTTGCTTAAACTTGAGCCCAAAAATAATGGCATGTGTTTGAAAATAGTTAAGGGAAGTTGATTTTTTATCAAACTTTAACCAAATATTTGGACGGGTTTTGCTACTCAAATTGAACGAGAAATGGGTTGATCATGTTTTGCTTGTCAAGTAGATGAATTGGTATATTTGGACGCCAACGACTATTTTCGAATGAACAAGAAACTAATGAGTGAAGAAAGATCAAAAATCATGAATTTTGAATTAAAAAAGGGAAATTCAATATATGATGCCGTTGCTCGAGATGCAAACTCTCTACTCTGAGCGTCGAGTAGCACGTCTAGCAGAAAATGAACTCTTGTAACTTTTCGAGGACAAGTTCAAAATTAGATCGTGTCACTTTGTGTGCAATTTTTCAACCTCTATAAATTGGACCCCTATGTGATGGTTTCATTCACTCCCATTTTATGCAATCAAAGCATGTTGTAACATCATAATCTTGCCAAAATTCTGCATCAACACTTGTTCTTTTATCCAAAAGAGAGTTTGAAACTTTGTTTGGTTCATCGTTTCTTATGTTTTGAGTGTTGTAAACACAAGAATTTGATCATTATATCTTGGGAGATGTTTGCTATTTACAGTAGGTACCTGTGCGGTAAATTCGCCACTTAGAAGTGCGACTTATTCATTAATGCTCGCTCTTGATGTGATTGTGAAAAGTGAATATTTTTTGAGTTGTTGTAATAGCTTCATGATGGTTTTACTAGTTAAAGGTTATATTTCATCTCATTCTAGGGTTAATAAAACCCCTAGAATTCTAGGGGCTAGTGAGCCTATGCAACTTCTCAAGGACAGTTTCAAAATTGGATTGTGTCCTTTCGTATGCAATTTTTCAACTCTATAAATTGGATCCCTATGTGATAGTTTCATTCAATTCCATTTTATGCAATCAAAGCATATTGTAACATCATAATCTTGCTAAAATTCTGCATCAAGACTTGTTTTTTTCCCCATCCAAAAAGGAGATCGAAACTTTGTTTCGTTCACCCTTTCTTGTGTTTTGAGTGTTGCAAACACAAGAATTTGATCATTATATCTTGAGAGATAATTTCCATTTACCGTAGGCACCTGTACAGTAAATTAGTTACTTAAAAGTGCGACTCATTCATTAAGGCTTGCTGTTGATGTGATTGTGACACATGAATATTTTTTTTTGAGCTATTGTAATAGCCTCATGATAGTTGCACTAGTTAAGATGTTGTATTTCATCTCATTCTAGGGTTAATAAAACCCCTAGAATGATCTCGGCATATTTTGAAACGAGGAAAAAATAAATCATTGGCTCAATTTTCTCTCTCTGTTCTTCATCTCTTTTCTTCAAAGTGTTTTGAGTGAATGTTTGTAAAAGATGAAGGTTTTTTAGTGCTGATGAACAATAACCTTGTTTTTGTGAGAGGTTCTAAATCTGTACTCTGAGGGATACTCGTCTTGTAATTTGTAATCTTGCCTCATATATGATGTTGTGCAATGGTTTTGAGCGTAATTCTTAACAATTGTTGAACGGGGAATTAAATGTTTGAATCGGTCATCAAATCTCAAGGGTTTACTTGAAAAATTTTGTGCTCTTATTTGTATTTTTTGTTTAATCATTTACCCGATATTGGTAGTGAGCCTTTCTTGCCCTACAAACCATTAATTTTATGAATCGTTATATTGTTAATTTTTCTTGGCCAATAAAGTAAGAAAATTGTGCACGTATCAACAAAGTGCATCCAATCTTTACATAATGAGATGTGTGGGGTTAACATATCTATAGTAATACCAATTCATCTTTACGTGAGGAGATATGTGGGGTTAACACATGTATAGTAGTGCCAATTCGAGCTTTTACCACTACATTAAAGCCTCACTTTTATAGTCCTTTTAGATATTTTGCAATTTTGATGTGCCAATCAAATAGGATCGATCTTGGAACTTGATCACATGAGAGCCATGTGTATCCACTTAAGATAAAACCTTGACATTGAATAATCAAGAATTTTAACTCATTGATATTTTTTCATTAATAATATATATATATATATATATATATATATATATATATATATTTCACATTTCACATATGTACGACTATATCCTTGCTAATTGTTACAAATTACATTCAAACCTTTTATTTTTGCACCCAGAATTCCCAACTTTTCATCTCGATTGCAACTGAAGGACATATGGATGGAATCCGTCTATTCCTCCGTTAATTGAACCAAAAAAAAAATTAATATTTTGACTTATTCTGAACAATTAAGTCAATGGTAAAAGTTTAACTTTCACCTTTCTACATAAAATAATTATTAAAAAAAATGAAAAATAAGAATACTGTTCATCTTCTTTCACAATCCCACCCCACAAAAAATAGTAGGAGAAAATCATTTCAGTTTCTGGTCAAAGATCTGAAATTGCTTTCCAATCCATTTTTCACAGCATTTTTCACAGAATTTTCACAGATTTCGATCCATGCACGGAATTCTCTCGCCGTAAAACAGCTTTTGGTTTTCGCTCCAAAAAATTTCAATCAATTTTCTGAATTTGAGAAGGGTTTATATCGATGCGAAATCTACAAGTGTTTCTCCGGTGTCATAAGGCGATTATTGTGCCGGTGAGGTGGTAGCCTCCCAACAACATTATTAATTCTTTAATTGATAGTCAGGTTTCAAAATTCTGCACTTTATATAAATACTTAAAATTCTTTTGCATACACTTGGGCTACGCTCATCCCGTTCCCCCTCAATTCCTTGATTTGTCGTAATCATTGTTCTTCGTAACCTAATTATCCTTTTTCCTGTTTGGAAAAATAAATTTGCATGAAAGCATAAGAAATTGGGATGATAAGCTTTGGGTAAATGCGTCAGTTATTGGTATGACGAAGAGGCGCTATTTGTTATTTATATCAAGCGCGAATTTCAGTTATTTGAGGGGTAATTTTGGAAAAATGCACAAGCCCTTTATACTTTATAGATGCTGGAGCACCTTTATTGTTGCCTTGTTTACTTAATTTGTTTTCTAGGCCAACAATGAATAAAAAAATTGTCAAGTGTGTTATCTGTAAAAAATCTATAAAGGAGCCGAGTACATGTAGCGAGTGGCGAATCTAGGACTTCAATTCAGTTAGGGCGGCCGTGAATCGTTGGCCGTTGTCTGTTGACAGTTAACGGCCGTATAGCGATATCGTTTATTAATATTAAATTAAATAATATTAAAAATTCTTCGATCTATATGTAAATATACTAAAACGTAAAAATCGTATATTTATATCATATTATATTTCCATACAATCCAAAATAATATAAATTACATGATCCATAAGACTTTTTTGTGTTATCAATGCTTCACAAATCGTTTGCTTGACTAAAAGTAGTTGAAAGATTAGATATGCCACTACAAGAACTAGATTAAAATTTAGTTAAAAAAATCATTCCATAATTAGTATGAGAATTGAACGTTAATAAAAAATTAAACGTAATTAAAATTAATTTTAAAATATAATTAAAGTTTCAATTTTCAATTCTCAACACCAATTCATCAAAAATTATAAATTCCCCAATTTCTCATTTTCAATTTTCATGAATCACATATTCACATTTCACGATACTCAAATTAATTTTTAATATCACAATTCACAGTAAACAAATTCTCAACACATATAAATTAAAACTTAATACTCATAAGTCATATCTTATAAATTATTAAAACATAAAATATTTAAATCGAAAAAAACCAAAAAAAAAAAAAACCTTTTGTAAAGTCTTAACATATATTATTTTGTTAAATTTAGATTCAAAATTCAACCATTACCATGATGGTTAAGCTTCCAATCATCCTAATTCTAGAAGTTAAATGTTCGAATCTTTTCCTTAGGGAATTAATTTTTGGTAAATATTGTAGATATACAAATTTTACACAATGAAATGGAGGGGAAGGAATCGAACCCAAGACTCACAATATATAAAAGGAAGCTCTAACCAACTAAGCAGAAGAGATGTTTGAAAATAAAATGGACTACCAATTATATAACCTAAAATTTGTATTTATTACCAACAAAAAAAAATTCTCCCCGACGAATCTAGTTAGGGTGGCCGCCACTGCATGTAGCATCACTGGGTAATTTTACCGTGAGAGTCTCGTATTTTTTGGTGGGCCAAAGGGGTATGTAGATATTTTGTCTCTAAGAAAGCTTTCTTCGAATGTATCTATTGCATCAACCATTGACACAAGCAATGGAAGGTTTATTAAGGGACATAGGCCGCTTCAAGTTCAAACTTAATGTTGTTGCTCGCAAAATTATGGCAATAAACTTCAAATAATGATAATTACAACGTGGCGGTAGCCGAATTTGTGAGGATCAGCGAGTGT
>NC_036258.1:14185042-14199273 GCF_002742605.1 Olea europaea var. sylvestris | reverse complement strand
GTGTATGAAAGAAGATGAATATTACTTTTATCTTCTTTTTTTTTTTTATAATTATTTTATGTAAGAAATTTAAAGTTACATTTTTACCTTGATCAAATTGAATCATAATTTTAATTTTTTGGTCAATTAATGGAGGAATTGACGGATTTCGTCCATATGTCCCCCGACTACAATTGAAATGAATTGTTTAGGACAATGGGTGCAAAAATGAAAGGTTTGGATATAGTTCGTAACAATTTAAAAGTTTGAGATCCCAACTACAATTCTCCCTAAATTAAATGAGTAACAAATTATATTATTATCACCATCTTGGTGGTACCAATTCAAACCTTATCACTTCATTAAAGTTTCACCTTTATGAATCATTTTAGATGTTTGTTAGTCCCATACGGTTAACTTTGACTCACGAGTGCGAGACTCATACATATCCACTTAAGAAAGTATGCGTGCAGGATGATCCTATACTACCAAGTTAACGTTTTCTTACATCACATAATCGTTCCTTTTTTGCTTTAAGAATCTAATGAAGCATGTGAAATGGATCGTTGAGTGAAGAAGGAAAAGATGGAGTTATGGGCAAAAGAAGGAATGGATTTTTGTAAAAATAATGGCGGTCCATGAAACTTTTGCACATATAAGCACACTTTGAATGAAAAAGAGATGGAAAAAGAGTCTTGACTCTTTAAGGATTGCAAAACCAACATAGTTTTAAAAATTTAAATGAACAATTCAATATGTTTAAAATTTAGATGAGTAGTAGAATTTAAAGATCGATGTTCACAAACAAGCTACCATCTTGCAAAGCTTGTTAAAGTAAATTTTCACATCAACTTGTTTCTTATGAATTGATTCATTTTTCACAGATAATGTTGGATATAAAAACGTGAACTCGTTGACAAAATATATTGTATGTAGTGCCAAAGGTTGATTGGAAAAAAAAATTGGAGATCCACCATGAACAACTCCCCCCTTGGTGAGCAAGAAAATCAATACATCCATTCTCTTTATTTTTTTTTTCTATTTATGTTTTTATATTATACCTTATAATTACACCTTCCTTGATGGGCGATGATCAATTATCAAATCATATCATGGACACCACTTTATTTATTATTTTTTTAGACCCCACTACTTTCTTTGTTGTTGGATGAGTTCTTGTGCAGTTATATAAGTTTCCAAAAGTCGTTCTATTTTATATTCTTTCTTTAATCATGCTTTACCACTAGACAAACTCATTACTTTTATGGGTCGTTTTGACTCGACTCGTACTATTAATCATTTAATTATTGCATAAATTTATTTACGTGTAAGTGATATATCCACTCAAAAGCTAGTGTAAAATCATTAAACACTACGTAATTAAATAATTGCTTTTGCAGGTCATTATTCATATTATTGTAAATTTTATTGGTTAATGTCGTGCTATAATCTTAAGTTGTTAAACGATGTCAACTCAGGAATTAAAGAGGACTCAATCCATATTAATATTTAAGACTCTATTTGAATAGAATTTATAAATAGATAAAAATGAGTAATGACAAGTGAACAATATTTATGGATCTATTAAGATGTGTAATTGAAAATTACTTTTGACCATTTATAAATAATTTATAAATTTTGTCAAACGAAATCTAAAATTTTGACACGATAATAATGTTTNCATCCCGTTCCCCCTCAATTCCTTGATTTGTCGTAATCATTGTTCTTCGTAACCTAATTATCCTTTTTCCTGTTTGGAAAAATTAATTTGCATGAAAGCATAAGAAATTGGGATGATAAGCTTTGGGTAAATGCGTCAGTTACTGGTATGACGAAGAGGCGCTATTTGTTATTTATATCAAGCGCGAATTTCAGTTATTTGAGGGGTAATTTTGGAAAAATGCACAAGCTCTTTATACTTTATAGATGCTGGAGCATCTTTATGGCTGCCTTGTTTACTTATTTGGTTTTCTAGGCCAACAACGAATAAAAAAATTGTCAAGTGTGTTATCTGTAAAAAAATCTATAAAGGAGTCGAGTACATGTAGCCAGTGGCGAATCCAAGACTTCGGCTCAGTTAGGACGGCCGTTAATCGTTGGCCGTTGTCTATCGAAAGTTAATGGTCGTATAGCGATATCGTTTATTAATATTAAATTAAATAATATTAAAAATTCTTCGATCTATATGTAAATATACTAAAACATAAAAATCGTATATTTATATCATATTATATTTCCATACAATCCAAAATAATATAAATTACATGATACATAAGACTTCTTTGTGTTATCAATGCTTAACAAATTGTTTGCTTGACTAAAAATAGTTGAGAGATTAGATATGCCACTAAAAGAACTAGATTAAAATTTAGTTAAAAAAATCATTCCATAATTAGTGTGAGAATTGAACGTTAATCAAAAATTAAACGTAATTAAAATTAATTTTAAAATATAATTAAAGTTTCAATTTTCAATTCTCAACACCAATTCATCACAAATTATAAATTCCCCAATTTCTCAGTTTCAATTTTCATGAATTACATATTCACATTTCATGATACTCAAATTAATTTTTAATATCACAATTCACAGTAGACAAATTCTCAACACATATAAATTAAAACTCAATACTCATAAGTCATATCTTATAAATTATTAAAGCATAAAATATTTAAATCGAAAAAAACCAAAAAAAAAAAAACTTTTGTAAAGTCTTAACATATATTATTTTGTTAAATTTAGATTTAAAATTCAACCATTACCATGATGGTTAAGCTTCCAATCATCCTAATTCTAGAAGTTATATGTTCGAATCTTTTCCTTAGGGAATTAATTTTTGGTAAATATTGTAGAAATACAAATTTTACACAATGAAATGGAGGGGAAGGAATTGAACCCAAGACTCACAATATATAAAATGAAGCTCTAACCAACTAAGCAGAAGAGAGGTTTGAAAAAAAAATGGAATACCAATTATATAACGTAAAATTTGTATTTATTACCAACAAAAAAAAATTCTCCCCGACAAATCTAGTTAGGGTGGCCGCCACCTACTAAATCCGCCACTGCATGTAGCATCACTCGGTAATTTTACTGTGAGAGTCTCGAATTTTTTGGTGGGCCAAAGGGGTATGTAGATATTTTGTCTCTAAGAAAGCTTTCTTCGAATGTATCTATTGCATCAACCATTGACACAAGCAATGGAAGGTTTATTAAGGGACATAGGCCGCTTCAAGTTCAAACTTAATGTTGTTGCTCGCAAAATTATGGCAATAAACTTCAAATAATGATAATTACAACGTGGCGGTAGCCGAGTTTGTGAGGATCAGCGAGTGTTTTTTTTTTTTTTTTTTTTTTTTTTTTTTTTTTTTTTTTTTTTTTTTTTTTTTTTTTTTTTTTTTTTTTTTTTTTTTTTTTTTTTTTTTTTTTTTTTTTTTTATCTTTTTTTTTTTTTTATAATTATTTTATGTAAGAAATTTAAAGTTACAATTTTACCTTGATCAAATTGAATCATAATTTTAATTTTTTGGTCAATTAATGGAGGAATTGACGGATTTCGTCCATATGTCCTCCGACTACAATTGAAATGAATTGTTTAGAACAATGGGTGCAAAAATGAAAGGTTTGGATATAGTTCGTAACAATTTAAAAGTTTGAGATCCCAACTACAATTCTTCCTAAATTAAATGAGTAACAAATTATATTATTATCACCATCTTGGTGGTACCAATTCAAACCTTATCACCTCATTAAAGTTTCACCTTTATGAGTCGTTTTAGATGTTTGTTAGTCCCATACGGTTAACTTTGACTCACGAGTGCGAGACTCATACATATCCACTTAAGAAAGTATGCGTGCAGGATGATCCTATACTACCAAGTTAACGTTTTCTTACATCACATAATCGTTCCTTTTTTGCTTTAAGAATCTAATGAAGCATGTGAAATGGATCGTTGAGTGAAGAAGGAAAAGATGGAGTTATGGGCAAAAGAAGGAATGGATTTTTGTAAAAATAATGGCGGTCCATGAAACTTTTGCACATATAAGCACACTTTGAATGAAAAAGAGATGGAAAAAGAGTCTTGACTCTTTAAGGATTGCAAAACCAACATAGTTTTAAAAATTTAAATGAACAATTTAATATGTTTAAAATTTAGATGAGTAGTATAATTTAAAGACCGATGTTCACAAACAAGCTACCATCTTGCAAAGCTTGTTAAAGTAAATTTTCACATCAACTTGTTTCTTATGAATTGATTCATTTTTCACACGATAACGTTGGATATAAAAACGTAAACTCGTAGACAAAATATATTGTATGTAGTGCCAAAGGTTGATTGGAAAAAAAATTGGAGATCCACCATGAACAACTCCCCCCTTGGTGAGCAAGAAAATCAATACATCCATTCTCTTTATTTTTTTTTTCTATTTATGTTTTTATATTATACCTTATAATTACACCTTCCTTGATGGGCGATGATCAATTATCAAATCATATCATGGACACCACTTTATTTATTATTTTTTTAGACCCCACTACTTTCTTTGTTGTTGGATGAGTTCTTGTGCAGTTATATAAGTTTCCAAAAGTCGTTCTATTTTATATTCTTTCTTTAATCATGCTTTACCACTAGACAAACTCATTACTTTTATGGGTCGTTTTGACTCGACTCGTACTATTAATCATTTAATTATTGCATAAATTTATTTACGTGTAAGTGATATATCCACTCAAAAGCTAGTGTAAAATCATTAAACACTACGTAATTAAATAATTGCTTTTGCAGGTCATTATTCATATTATTGTAAATTTTATTGGTTAATGTCGTGCTATAATCTTAAGTTGTTAAACGATGTCAACTCAGGAATTAAAGATGACTCAATCCATATTAATATTTAAGACTCTATTTGAATAGAATTTATAAATAGATAAAAATGAGTAATGACAAGTGAACAATATTTATGAATCTATTAAGATGTGTAGTTGAAAATTACTTTTGACCATTTATAAATAATTTATAAATTTTGTCAAACGAAATCTAAAATTTTGACACGATAATAATGTTTGCAATAATCAACCCATTGACAATATATTTACTTATTTTTATATAGAATTAGACTAAGATATTCATGAACTAAACCTTATAGAAAGTAAAGATGGATAGTCTATCTCAACTTAATTATGAATTTTACAAAATATGTGGATAAAAAATAATTTAAATATTTATAAACATAAGACGAATATAGGCTTTTTTTTTTTCTTTTTGAAAATTTCATATCTAAGAAATTAAGTATGTCTAATTTCAAAATTAAGAAACAAAGTTTAAAACTTAAAAAATTAGATATTAATTAAATTTTATTTATGAAATAATTAATTAAAATATATTTTATTAATTAAATATATTAATGTTACAATTATATACTTCGTCGTCCCATAAATATAGCACTGTTTTCTTTTTTCTTCTGTCTCAAATTATAGTCATATTTCTTATTTGAGAGTGTAGTTAATATATTAGTTTCCTAATATACCCCTATTTAATGTGATTTCTTATCACAAATATAATTTAATAACATTGAGTATTGATTGCATTAATGTAGGGATATAATAGGAAAATGATAGTAAACTTTATTATTTCAACTATATTAACCAAATTTTCTTAACTTGCGTGAAAAAGAAATACGACTATTTATGGGCCTGGAAAAGTACTATTTGATAATAAATTATCGAATTAATTGGTTACAAATTATTCCCCAGCCACGAATCAAACATTTTGTAGTTCACAAAGTATTTCATGGTAACAAGTCAACAAATTTATATGTCACAATTTATCCATTGATCACAAATAAAAAAATTTATAGCTCATAATTTATTTATCACTTATAAATCACAAATTTTATAAGTTTCAACTCAAAAGTTTAGGTTTCATATTATTTATTGTTCATAAATGCCACCCAATGCCATCCCACCCACAACTACTGTATCCTCGCCACGATCACCACCTCACAACTGTAGCCAACATCACAATCACCACCACCACTTCACATTTGAAACACACAATTAGAAATAGAAATAAAACATAACATAAAAAGTTGTCGTCGTCATCGTCGCCACCACTACCACCAACCCATCACAATCTAAAACTTACAAAAAAAAATAGAAACCAAAAAGCCGGCACCAACCTTAACCGCCAACACGACCACCACTAAACACATCGTCGTTTGATCCACCCCACAATCGCCAGCTCCAACCACCACCACCACCTCCACATTTACCTGCAACTCCAACAAACCACATTATTAACCACCGCTGCCTACTTTAGTGTTGCGTTAATTCTATCGCAAGTGTACGGTATCGAACAAGTAGTACAATGGACCTTTGAGTCGAGATTATCGTTCCTCCGAGGACATACTTTAGCTCTTAATCTAATTTCTTTCTAATTACTATTCGACAAAGTAAATAAAGATTTGTATATTTTGATTTTTAATCTAAATAGTACGAATATGTGGGTGCACACAAAGATTGATTTAAAAATTAAATAATGAATAGAAATTAGGGCAGAACAATTTCATCTATTGATCAACTTTAAATCTTAAATCAAAATTCACATATAATATAGTGTTCAGTCGAATTCTTCTATTGTATTCAATTTACCCATCTCTAGTTTTCATTGAACTTATTTAGCTAATTTAATCCCGTATCGCTATGTGACTCATCTTAGTTAAACAAAATCTTGGTTCTAAGAATTCATTTATGATTGCAATAACCAGCATAAGTATTTCTACCGATGTACGGCTTTTGCTATATTTTCTGAATCCTAAACTTACCTCTCGATTCGTGAAAGATTCACAAAATCATCAAATTAGTGATCAAGTAATTCAATGCATTAAACTTATAGCAAAATCAACACATGAAAGAATAAGGAACAAAAATCTTGAATAAAAGACATAGGATCCCAAATAGATTACATTACTTGCCTTAACAAGAATTTTAGCTACTCATAATGAAAGAAGAAAAACAAGATGTTGTCATTGAATACATCACTGGATTTTTAGATAGATATAGAAAAATAAGTCAATTTTGCATCAAAATCTTCTTCCAATCAATGCTTCAAAAAGTGAATTTCTTGATGTTTTCCTCCGTTGAATTGCTTCATTGATTTTCAAGTTTTATCATCATCTTCTCAAAGTGTGGAATCCCCTAAGAAATATCAATGACTTGTATTTATACTCCTCCTCACATTGGTGTTAAGTGGAGGATTTTTTATGGGCTACGAAACGGGCAAAATCACACCCTAAAAGCATAATTGGCACAGCGCCTAAGATCTAGGAGGTAGGGCCTAGGGAGAGTGAAGAAATCTAGTGTGATGCCTAGGCGCTATACATATGGCGCCCAAGCACCAATGGCATGCCTAGGCGCTGCTTTTTTGTTTCAAATTTCTCCTTTTCATGAATCGTAGCGTCTGGGGCGCTAACTTGTTACTCCAAATTCTTTGATTTTAAATTTTTTGTTTAATACCTCTTTTGCACCTTCTCTCCTAATCTTCAAAACAACTAACAAACACATAAAAAAGCGTTCTACATTCATAAGATTTAGTAAATAATCAAGTTAAAATTTTGTAAAATCTGTGAATAAAACACACTCGTTAAATACTCCTAAACTTAACTGTTTGTTAGTCCTCAAGTAAACAAACATATCGAAAAAAAAAATGCTAAATGATACACACACAAACAATTAGTTAGATAGTGTCAAAATCACTAAGCAAGAACCAAACTTCCACTCATTCACTGCAAAGCGGGTGTGTGTGTGTGTGTAAAGAATCAAGTGTAACATCGTACATTTACAAGTTGGTTCACTTCCTCGCCCTCAATGGCCAATTATTTCCTTTTTTCACTCGTGAAATTCACAAACCCTCAAACTTTTTTCTTTTATTCTCTTACTATGGTGTAATTCTAAAGTTTAATTTTACTTTATGAATTTCTTACACCACTCTAATTTGGTTTAGTTCAACATGCAATGTCAACAACTTGTTAATGTGATGATTCTCCCAATTTTCAAGCGTTTCAACAATCTATTTATACTAATTTATTCAAATCCACTAGTTATCTAGGCTCTCAAAATCAGTTCTTTTGTGTGTGATATATATATTAACTAGAGTATAAATGTTTCAAGAGTGAGGAGTAACTGAATAAGTGCAATGCTTATTTTCCATAAAAGGAAAGCAAAATTTACACGGGTTAGATTCCTAGCATTCAGTCATCGCCAAGCTTATATAAGAAAGTCAAAAGACACTCAACACAATCTTTTTTACATGTAAGAAATCACCATAATCTTAAATCATTTCTTTCACCAATTATAACTCCCCAAATTATAATGTATATGGTCAAAGGATGTTGTGAATCATAGATTAAGAGGTCGAGCACCTAAGTCATCTATTTAGCCTATAAATATGAACCTTCTTATACCTGTACGACACTAAACTTAAATTATAGTGCATAAATATTGTATCGCTTCACATAGATTGGCGGAAAATTTAACTAAAGCATATGATTCATTCATGGCCCACAAACTAATACATACTCTCAAGTATATTAACATAACCGACAAAACTACCTAACGCATCCAAGCATGCAATTTTTTTCTTTTAACACATTGACATCACATAAACACACAAACATAACTACTAAACAAAAATGACAGCAATTAACCATGATGATTTACCCCTAAACTTAAAATATACATTGTCTGCAATGTGAAAATAAATACAAAGGAGGAGTAGGACTTCCTTGAATACATTAGTAGGTGTCATTGTCATCGCCCCGATGAGGTGGATATGGGTTGGTTTTCTAATTACGTTGTTGCTCACACACTTAGAATCTTCCTACAAACAACACAATGAGAATGTTAATGACAATAAAATAATCAATCCTAAAACTAAAAACTAAGCAATAAGAGAAGGGTACAGCTTGGATTGTCTTTCAATAAATGTCTCTTTAAAGTCATTAGCTTGATCTTTTGTCATGATTGATCATGGTGGCTGAAACAAAAATATGCCATCATTGCATTTTGTGCAATTCTCATTTATGCACCTTTTCTTTGCTCTCTATATTTTAATATTTTCAATCTCATCTCTACCAAGAAATCCATCAAAGTTTGATTTTATATTCTGATAGCTTCATGGCTCTTCTTCATCAATTTTATAACAAACTTTTATGTTGGGAGGTTGCTTATATTGGGTGTCCATAATGAAAATCTCTTGCTTGTCCTCCATCCTCAATATTAATTCACCCTTCTCTGTGTCAATCAATATTCGTCTCATTGCTAAGAATGGCTAGCTCAATGAAACTGGGATGTCTCGATCTTCTCGCATGTCCAACACAACGAAGTTCGTATGAAATATTAAATTTCCTGCTTTTATGAGTACAACCTCAACTTTGCCACTTGGCATTGAAATTGTTCTATCAGCCAGTTGTTACGTTATTGATGTTGGTTTGAATTTACCCAGTCCCAAAATAGAATATGACATTAGATTTATACTGGCACCTGTGTCACACAATGCATTAATAGAATAAGAATTTCTAATTGAAATTGGTAAAATAAAATTCCTTGGATCTTTCAACTTGGGAGATAGTTTGTTTTATTTTTTTACACTACTTTCCTCTGTTAATTCCACAATTTCAAACTCCGGAAGCTTTCTTTTCTTTGTCAACATCTCCTTCAAAAACTTTGCATAGCTTGAAATTTGTAATACCGTATCGATGAATGGAATATTGATCGGGAGCTTCTTGAGAACATCGATAAAATTTTCAAATTTTGTGTCTTAATTGTTCTTCTTGAGTCTTTAAGGAAGAGAAATTGAAGGTACGTAAGCCTCGACTGGACTTGGTGCCTTGGTAATAGATGTTTCTATACTCTCTTAATTTTCTGTTGAGGTTGGTGTCGATTTTTCTTTCTTTGTGTCTTCATTAATTTCTTCCTAGTCATTTTTTAGTAGTAATTTCTAATAAATGTACCCCATTCCTTATAGTTATAGCACGAATGTTTTCCTACATCAACTTCTTTCAAAGTTTCTAGGGAAATTGAAATGGAGGTACATATGCTTTAACGTTTACAAGAGCTTTGGGTGGATCATTTTTTTACTTCTCTTATTGCCATCGGCTGCTCTTCGGATTCGTCATTGTATTGCTTGGCAATGATCTTGCTGGACATTCTATAAGTTGTTGAGCTACTTGACCAATTTTTATTTCCAACTTCTTAATAGATGCTTGCTGATTTTAAAAGTTAGTATGTACCCGTTAGAATACTTTATCTGTTTTTTGCACATATTGATGAAGCATTTCTCACAGACTTGGTAATCAAGAAAATACAAGATTTAAAGATAAAATCCTTTTTGAAGCTTGAACTTGATTTTCCCAAATATTTTTCCACTCCTTGATTAAATCTCCTTTGTGATCCAGATTTTGCTTCAAATACACCAAGAAATTACAAAGGAAAGAGGAAAGAGGAAAGAAAAAGAAAAAGAAAAGGAAAAAAAATAAAATGAAAGAAGCAGAATACCTAGCAGGCGGACTATGCAGAAGACTCAGCTGCTGGTTTTCAATTCAAAACCCTAAAGAAATTGCAGCCTTGGTCCCTAAAGTTTCAAAAGTTAACAAAAGGCCCCCAACTTTCTTTTTAATTAAAACAGGCGCTACCACGTCAGAGTCTCTGTCCAGCAAAAAAAAAAGGATTTAGATCACTTTGCAACTAAGTCCCTAGGATAATTGCACTCCATGTCCCTCAACTTTGATCTTGTACAATTTGGTCCTTAGATTTTGACTTTTATATCGTTTTTGCCCTCCTTAAATTGCATTCAAATGTCCTTCAACTTTTTGACTTGTTTGCCTTGGTCTGCACACTTTGATCCCTTTTCACTCCATTTTTCTCATTTTACTTTGTTCTCTTTCTTTTGGGTGAATTTTACCTACAAAAGCAAATATTACACAATTGTGGGTGGAATTTCATTTATTTAATCTATTAATAACATATTTAGATATTAAATAAGTGTGCAAAACACACTTATCACTTGGTCTTCTCTCTTGCTGGACATTATTCTTATATGTGTTGAAATTATGGGAGTCATTTTGAATAAAGTTTACTTGTTCCTTTGAAAAAACACAAGCATCAAGCAATTTCCTCTAGCGTGATTTCTTCCGCAATTCTCACATGCTGAACTAGCTATCACTGTATTTTCTCCACGCGTTTTGCAATTTTACAAATAACTCCACCTACTTTATCAAAATAGCTACCTATACATTGGTGGAAACTGTGATGTCTAAGTCATACATTCCAACTGTTTTTGGCACTACTACTCTTTTTGATGAGAACATTGAATTTGTCGTGGTAATAATTCAAACAAATTCATGAATTGTTGTACTGATTTTCCTATGATTGGTCTGCCATCAGAAAAATCCACTTGCGATTTTGACAGTGGTGAAAGTTTGGTGTAGAAATATTGCACTTGATTTCCAATGATGATCCATGATTTGAACACTTTCATTAGCTCCTTGAACCTGTTCCATGCTTTGTGATAGCCCTCTTCATCCCTCTGTTGGGAAATTTGAATTTTCAATCAGATTTTTACTACCTTTGTTGGTGGGAAGAATTTGTTGCATAATTTCCTGGTCAATTCTTCCTATGTAGTAATGCTTCCATGAGATTCAGCATTTAACCATTCCAATGCTGCATCTCGCAATGTATACGAAAGTAACCGCAACTTGATAGCATTTTAATTAACTCTTGAAGCATGAAAATTCTAACAATTTCTAAGGAATATGGAGATGTGTATATTTGTATTTTCATGAGATAACCCTTAGAATTGGAGAATATTGCTAGTTAATCTGCCCCTATTTGAAAATTGTTTACCCTAAAATCTGGATACACTATATTGGAGCGTGTGGGTTCTGCTATAGGCATAAAAAACATTGAGATTGGTGGGTCCCCTTCATTTATCTCCCCACGCTCATGATGCTGATCCGGTGGAGTTGCCACCCTTGTGGCAACTTGTCCAATTGATTGAATAGGAATATGAATATTTTGATCGTCAACCATTTGATGTTACTATTTTTGTTTGTATTTCTTTTGTCTTCGCCTGAAAGTACGTTCTATTTTCGAATTAAATGGTTAAAGATCGTTGTCCTAGGTACAGAGTAAACAACAAACACATTTTTTCTATAAATAAAAGAAAATAAACAAATCAAATAACAGCTAAAATAAAATAAATTAAGACTAAAAGCAATGGTACCCGACAACAACACAAAAAACTTGTTAAGTTTATTCTATTACAAATATACGATATCGAACAAGTAGTAAAATGGACCTTTGAGTCCATATTATCATTCCTACGAGGACTATATTTTAGCTCTTAATCTAATTTTTTTCTGACTACTATTCGACAAAGCAAATAAAGATTTGTCTATTTTGATTTTTAATCTAAATTATACAAAAATGTAGATGCACACAAAAATTGAATTATAAATTAAATAATGAATAGATATTAGGGTAGAACAATTCCACCTATTGATCACCTTTAAATCTTAAATCAAGATTCACATTTAATGTAGTGTTCGGTTGAATTCTCTTATTGTATTCAATTTACCCCTCTCGAGATCTCATCGAACCTATTTAACTAGTTCAATCCCATAACTCTACGTGAATCAACTCAGGTAAACAAAATCTTGGTTCTAAGAATTCATTTATGACCGCAAAATCAGTATATATATCTATGCACGATATACCCATGTACCGAATTTTAGTATATGGTCTAAATCTTAAACTCACCTCTCGATTCGTAAAAGATTCACAAAATTATCAAACTAATGATCAAGTAATTCGATACATTAAAATCACAGTAAAATCAACACATGAAAGAAGAAGGAACCAAAATCTTGAATAAAAGACATAAAGGATCCCAAATATATTACATTGTTCACCCTAACAAAAATTTTAATTGCTCATAATGAAAGAGGAAAAACAAGATGTTGTCATTGAACACCACCGAATTTTTAGATAGATATAGAAAAGGAAGTCAATTTTGCACCAAAATCTTCTTTCTCTTCTAATCAATGCTTCAAACGTTGAATTTCTTGATGTTTTCCATCCTTGATATGCTTCTTTGATTCTTAAGTTGTATTCTTCTTTTCTCAAAGTGTGGAATCCCCTTAAAAATATGAATGACTTGTTTTTATACTCCTCACGTTGATGTTGAGTGTAGGGTTTTTGATTAACTTCAAAACGTGCCAAATCGCGCTCTAGATACATAATCGTGCAGTGCCTAAGCACTAGGAGGCAGCACCTAGGCGCCATAAAGAAATCTAATGTGGTGCCTAGATGCTATACATATGGCGTCCAAGCGCAAATGGCACACCTGGGCGTTATAAGTGTAACCTTTTTGTTCCAGAATTTTCTTTTTTGCGAATCGTAGTGCCTAGATGCTGACTTGCTGCTCTAAATTCTTTGATTTTAATTTCTTTGTCTACTTTAGTAACATTTTTTACATTGCTTCTCCTAATCTTCAAAACAATACTAGCAAACACAAAAAAAGTTCTATACTTATAAGATCTAACAAATAATCAACTTAAAATTATGTAAAACTCGTAAGTAAAACACACTTATTAATTAACAGACACCACCACATGCATCAGTAATCACCACAAATGCATGCTAAAATCCATTATCTCTTCCACCTCTACTACACCACTACCACCACTCCTACCCTAATCAACAAAACTTCCAAACCCACTACCGTCATCTATACTTTCAATATACCACAAATCAACCTCCAACTTCAACTATAGGAAAATCAACTAGAGGAATTGCTTGTCGTTGCGTGTGATGATCGATCCATCGACTTCGTTGCCATATTGTGCATAGTGGCACCTGGAGAATTCGATCGTTGCTTTGGAGAAGTTGAGTACCACTGGTGATACCATCACTGCTGCGCGGGGCAATCGGCACATCGACTTCACCGGATTGCTAGATTGTGCAGTGTGTGAGAGTGAGTGAGAAAGGGTTGTGATTGAGTGGAATGTTGAATTGGGTGAGATCTTTAGGGTTTCGGTAGGTGTGGGCTGAGGGATCGATATATAATTTTATATGTTTTTAAAATAAAAATAGTTATAATATTTTATAAATAATAATTATAACCTAGTTTTTGTATAAATAAGCTTTAGATTTGATTTTTGAAGTTAAAGTTTAAAAAAATTGGATTGGGTGT
>NC_036258.1:14142304-14184972 GCF_002742605.1 Olea europaea var. sylvestris | reverse complement strand
CCCCTTCTTCGAGCAATGCCCAAACTGAAATGACAAAAGAGCACAAAATCCGGAAGGGCCCAGCCACTAAGGTCAGTATCAAATTGGGGGGAACCCAACAAACATTATAACTATTTAAATAAGATTAAGCACTAATTATGAATTTACTACTGTTATAAAGAATTAAACTACTTATAACATGATTACCACCAATGTTTTGCTGTGTAAAAGCTAAAAGTTAAATAATATAAAAAAGGGGGCGTTAATCAGTAAAATGATATCTTGTAATATTCGATTTGAGTATTAATTCTACAACTATATATATTCCCCCATTTTGAAGCAAATTCAAACAAGAACAAATTCCTCCATTTCTTTTTAAGCGAAGGGGCTGCTGAAAATCGATAATGGCGGCCAAATTGCTGTCATGGGCATGCATAAGGAACGAGAACGGAGGTTTATCTCCAAGGCCACACTACCCATCAATGCCAAAATATCCAAAGGGCGTAAATGTTTCATTTGATGAAGAATCCAAGGCCTTGTTCTCAGTAATTGGAATGACTTGCACTGCATGTGCTGGCTCCGTCGAAAAGGCGGTGAAGAGGCTTCCTGGAATCAAAGAGGCTGTTGTTGATGTGTTGAATAACAGAGCCCAAGTCATCTTTTACCCTGCTTTTGTCAATGTAAGTTGAATTACATATACATACTCAATATCAGCTTGGGGGTGGAGGTGTTAATTTTTGAGGGTTTGTTGTTATATCTTGAAATTGAATTACGTTCACTATTGCATGAAGCATATTTTTGAATTTGAATTATTTATTTATTATTTATTTATTATTTTTTTTCGTATATGATCGATTGATTTGTGAAGAATTAGATAAATTTGACGGGGTGTTATCATGATTGATTTATTGTATATTTTGTTATGGTTGGCTGCCCCTAGATTCATGCATTCTTAAATTGCAATTTAGGCATAGTTTAGAGGTAATCGCTTGTGTCATAGTTTATACCTGAATTGAATGTCTTTTATAAACTTGAAGCTGCATCCATGGACCCCAGAATTTTAAATCTTTGAATTTTGATTTTTACTCCACCTTTTGAATTACCTTTAAATAAAAGTAATCTCTGTTCCAAGATGATAGCAAAGTATGTTATCATGATTGATTTATTGTATATTTTGTTATGGTTGGCTGCCCCTAGATTCATGCATTCTTAAATTGCAATTTAGGCATAGGTTAGAGGTAATCGCTTGTGTCATAGTTTATACCTGAATTGAATGTCTTTTATAAACTTGAAGCTACATCCATGGACCCCAGAATTTTAAATCTTTGAATTTTGATTTTTATTCCACCTTTTGAATTACCTTTAAATAAAAGTAATCTCTGTTCCAAGATGATAGCAAAGTATAATATCCTTTTTCTTTTTAGTTCATGTTTGGAATTTGTCCAATTGCCATTGAAATTACCAGTTGCAACAGATGCCAAATAAAGCCATAATCTAAGGTCCATATTTGCCAAAAATTTTAACGAAGCCTCCGTGAAAACATTTGTTTTTCATTTTCTTCACTTGCATGAAACATTCATGCCATGTTTAAGACCATATCAGTATTTTCGCTCGAAAACTAGCATTTCTGATATTTGAGATGATGGAGACCAACTGATTAATTAGCCTAAAATAAAACATAAAATTCGGTAGCCATTATGTAGCATAAACATACTAGGGACCAAATTGAAACCCGATGCTCAGCTCTGCGACAAACAGGTGTTTTAACCTCTCTATGTAGACATGTTTAGAATGAAATGGTCGTTATACACCATAAAAGAGAGACCTGAAATCTGTATTTTGCTTATCTTGGGGTAAGTTACTCTTTCAATTTTACGGTTTATT
Source organism: Olea europaea var. sylvestris (assembly GCF_002742605.1). Classification (NCBI taxonomy): domain Eukaryota; kingdom Viridiplantae; phylum Streptophyta; class Magnoliopsida; order Lamiales; family Oleaceae; genus Olea; species Olea europaea. Next base: position 14,183,109 of record NC_036258.1, on the reverse strand, counting down.
TAATCTTCAATGTTAAGGATATTGGTCGTCAGTAAAGTTTGCCCAACTTCCATGTTGTAATACACAGGAGGAAACAATCCGTGAGACAATTGAGGATGTAGGATTTCGAGTCACGATGATCAAAGAAGACACCAATGACAAATCTACTCAAGTATGCCGGATTCACATAAAGGAAATGAGTTGCACTTCTTGTTCCACAACTTTGGAATCTGCTTTACAAGCAATGCATGGTGTATTAAAAGCACAAGTTGTATTAGCAACTGAAGAGGCTGAAGTTCAGTACGATCCAAAGATCTTGAGCTACTATCAGATCTTGGAAGCCATAGAAGATGCTGGGTTTGAAGCTATACTTATCAGTGCTGGAGAAGACAGATTGCAAATACAACTGCAAGTTCTTGGAATAAGAACTGAAAATTCCGTGAGAATAATAGGAAATTCTCTTCAAGCACTGCCAGGAGTTCAAGATATAGACTTTGATTTAGATCTCCAAAAGTTCACAATTTCGTACGAACCAGATTTAACAGGACCTAGAACTCTTATAAAAATAATTGAGTCGACCGGATCAGGACAGGTCAAGGCAATTATATTTCCTGAAGGAGGGGGAAGAGAAGCTCATAAGCAAGAGGAGATCAAACGTTATTACAGATCATTTCTTTGGAGTTTGGTTTTTTCAATTCCTGTATTCTTAATGTCGATGGTCTTTATGTATCTTCCTGGTATAAATCACGGTTTGGATACCAAAATAGTGAACATGCTTAGCACTGGGGAGATGTTAAGGTGGATATTGTCTACTCCAGTGCAGTTCATCATTGGTCGACGATTCTACACTGGTTCTTACAAAGCTTTACGCCTCGGTTCCGCAAATATGGATGTTTTAATTGCCCTGGGAACAAATGCCGCCTACTTTTATTCATTTTTCTCAATATTGAGAGCTGCCACTTCTAAAAGTTTTAAGTCGACTGATTTTTTCGAGACCAGCTCAATGCTCATTTCGTTCATTCTACTTGGTAAGTATCTCGAGGTTTTGGCTAAGGGGAAGACATCTGAAGCCATTGAGAAGCTCATGGACTTGGCTCCTGCGACAGCGACCCTTTTAACCCTGGACAATGAAGGAAATTTGATGAACGAGGAAGAACTAGACAGTCGATTAATACAAAAGAATGACATCATTAAGATTACTCCTGGTGAAAAAATAGCTTGTGATGGCTTCGTTGTCTGGGGACAAAGTCATGTAAATGAGAGTATGATAACTGGAGAATCTAGGCCAGTGGCCAAACAAAAGGGTGACATGGTTATCGGAGGAACAGTGAATGAGAATGGGGTGCTACGCATTAAGGCTACAAGGGTTGGATCAGAAAGTGCCCTATCACAAATTGTTCGACTTGTTGAATCAGCACAAATGGCCAAAGCTCCAGTCCAAAAATTTGCTGATCGCATTTCCAAATTCTTTGTACCTCTTGTAAATACACCACAGCTTTTTCCATTCTGAGTTGCAGGATATTTTAGCTATACTGCTAACTGATAATCTCTTAGCCTAAGATAATTAGTTGAATGCTAGTTTACAATTTGCAGATAATAATCCTTTCATTTGGCACTTGGCTTGCCTGGTTCTTAGCTGGAGAATTAAACAGCTATCCAAAATCTTGGATTCCTACTTCAATGAATAGCTTTCAGCTTGCACTTCAGTTCGGCATCTCTGTCATGGTCATAGCCTGCCCGTGTGCACTTGGCCTGGCTACTCCGACTGCTGTTATGGTTGGTACTGGAGTTGGTGCTTCTCAAGGTGTCCTGATTAAAGGTGGTCGGGCGTTAGAAAGCACTCATAAGGTTAGATTCTGATATATTGTTTTGCTGATGTCATGTTTGTCTAAGCTTGAAAAAAACAATCATGCTATGTTGACCAAATTTTTTTAATATAATGGCTGACCGACACTCATAATGGGAGGGGATCCACTTCTTTTTTGGACTTTTTTATTCACGTGGAACCCACGCACATGTGAAAGGATGTTAACTATTATGTCAAAAAAAATTCGGGCAAAGTAGTTTAATACTGAAAAAAGGTAACATGTTTCAAAATGTTTATTTTCTAGCTTTAAAAAGTACTATTTTGAAAATAACCCACGTATTACAGCAAAATAAGTATATTATTTTGAGCTGTGACCACTACAAAAAAATTTATTTCAAGCCACAGTTTTATCCTATTATTTTCAAAATACATTTTCTCTCTTCTTTTCAATTACATATTCTTCAATGATCTTAGAGTGTCAGAGTTAGGCCAGGAGGGTCTCTTAACGCCTTTTTTTCTTCTCATCGGAACAAAGACTCGCAGGAAAAGGAAGAAGGGGGAATAAGCACACTTGGAGAGCGCAGTACAACGGAGAGTTGTATGCTGCGTTCAGGAAGGATGAATCACGCCCGAAAAGGAATCTATGGATTCTCATCCAAAATTTTTCCTTATTTTTAATCATACATTCTTTATCAATCTACTATTCCAAAATGCATTATTAGCAAAAATATGGGGCTCAAACATGCTCTAAAACTTATTTGCCTATGCGTACACTTTTTTAAGCTTAGGCCATTAGCAAAAATATGGGGCTCAAACATGCTCTAAAACTTATTTGCCTATGCGTACACTTTTTTAAGCTTAGGCTATCATGCTTAGTTAATATATAAATCATACTAATGAACATTCATTATATTGTTGCCAAAAATGTGTCAACGTTGAACTACTGAAAATTGAGACTTCATTGTTATTATTAGTTGCTACTTGCTATATTGTGACAGGTAAACTGCATAGTCTTTGACAAGACGGGAACTCTCACCATTGGCAAGCCAGTGGTAGTCAACACAAGACTGTTGAAAAATATGGTTCTTCGAGAATTCTATGAGCTCGTTGCTGCTGCTGAGGTATTCTTCTTTTTAAATCTTCATAACATTCTTAAGGGAAGCTTGTATACTCTAGGTCTCCAGTTACAACACAATGTTGAACCTAATGTTGTTGGAATTTTAGTTAAGGTAAAAATGGAGCTCTATATGTCTTAGAATTTGTAGAAAACCCGATCTTTTTGTTTGTATATTTATAGTTCAGTGAATTTTTATTGAACCATGGCTCCAAACAACATCAGTTTAAGAAGTAAAATACCATTACCATCTGTGAAATCAATGAACTAATGCAGTACAACTTTATTCCGCTTATAGTAATAACTTAGACAGTGGTGTGTTTTCTTTATCAGGTAAACAGCGAGCACCCGTTAGCCAAGGCGGTCATTGAGTATGCCAAAAAATTAAGGCTAGATGAAGAGAACCCTGTCTGGCCTGAAGCCCTCAATTTTGAATCCATAACAGGCCATGGTGTGAAGGCCATTGTTCGAAACAAGGAAGTTCTTGTGGGAAACAAGAGCTTAATGTTGGCGCAAAACATCAATATTCCACTTGATGCTGAGGAAATCCTATCAGAAACTGAAGGCTTGGCCCAAACTGGGATTCTTGTGTCCATCGACAGGGAATTGGTTGGAATTCTTGCCATATCTGATCCATTGAAGCCCGGGGCTCGTGAAGTTGTTTCCATTCTCAAGGCGATGGAAGTTAAGAGTATAGTAGTCACAGGCGACAATTGGGGAACCGCGAATTCCATTGCCAAGGAAGCTGGGATAGATACTGTCTTTGCAGAAGCTAAACCTGAGAATAAAGCAGAGAAAGTGAAGGAACTACAGGTGAGCTTAATATCTCGACCATTCTCTATGAACTCGGGAAAATTGGTGGATTAATCCAAGTTCCGATTGACCAACAGATCAAGACACCGTTCATTTGGAAGTGTTTCTTTATAAATCAAACTACCATAGAGGTGGACTAGTAATTAATGCTGAAAATAAAATAAAAAACAAACTTAGGAGAGGAGATCCTACTTGACCTCCAACCAACGAAAGTACGTATGAAACTAGTACTATAATTCACGTGCCTTTTTCATGCTTTGCATCGCCAGCTTCTAATCATATATTTTGTAGCCTTCACATAGCTATCCTCTTTGCCCTCAGAGAAATCCAAGTATAATTTGCACAGTTTTTCTTTTACATGAAATTAGCATATCTTGAAGTTCTTATTAACATTTTTCGTCTACAGGATGAAGGATATGTTGTGGCAATGGTGGGGGACGGAATTAACGACTCACCAGCACTCGTAGCTGCCGACATTGGAATGGCAATTGGTGCCGGCACTGACATTGCCATTGAGGCAGCCGACATTGTTCTAATGAAGAGCAATTTGGAGGACGTCATAACTGCCATAGACCTTTCCCGGAAAACTTTTTTCCGAATTCGACTTAACTACCTCTGGGCATTAGGTTACAATATCATCAGCGTACCAGTTGCTGCTGGGGCCCTTTTCCCATCCACCGGGTTCCGATTACCTCCATGGATTGCTGGCGCAGCAATGGCAGCCTCTTCAGTCAGTGTTGTTTGTAGCTCTCTTTTGTTGAAAAATTACAAGAGACCTAAAGAGTTGGATACTCTTGATGTAAGAGGGATAACTATTGAGTAATTACTACTTGTCCAGCTTTGATGGTACTAAATGTAGATATCTATTTCGCTATTGTGTTTGGAATTAGTTGTTAATCTATTCAGTAAAATTCAAGCATGGTTTTTCTTCTATTAAAAGCATCTATTACCACCCGCACCTATACATATGACCTGTTCCTAGACTATTCACAACCGCAAGCTGATTTACCAAATAAAAATTGACTCAAACAATAAGAAATCTGTTCGCTTCAAGTTTCTCAAAACGGTTGTCTACATATACATAATTGGTTTTCATAATGATTTACATATAATGATTTACATATTCATAATGTGGTGAGATATAATTGAATTAAAATTTCTTAAAAAAAATAAATAAAAATCTTTCCCCACTCTCTTTTTTAAACTTCGTCCGTGTGTAAATCATTATGTAATTCCTTATGTACAAATAGCATTACTCTCCTCAAAATGGTCACAATAAAAATAAAAATAAAAATAAAAATAAAATCCTCACAATGGTCGTGAGATAAACTATTCACTTAGAGGATAGACATTACGAAAATTATTTGGAAAAAAAAAATTCATTTTCAACTATATATTTTCAGGACTCATTATTAACTATGCATTCTTCAAAAAATTATTTTTCGTTATAAAAAAATCTTTGACAAACCAATTCTAAGTTCTATTGAATGATCATTGCGAAACTGCAAGCTTATGAGATCTTTAACAAGTAATAGAATTGATGAATTGAGAGTATCGTCCCACAAAGAATAAATTTAAATTTAAATTTATTAGTTATGTAAGAAATTCGAATTATGTAAAACAAAAGAAAATTTGATTTTGTGATTATTCTAAATTAATATAAGAAATCAATAAAAGTTTTGTTTTTGTCAAATTAAGGATGATTGTATTGGATTTCAAATTCGTCTATTACTATATAATTCAATTCTTGATTCGTAATCTAGTTCCGTTCATTCGTTATTGACAATCGATAAAGTTATGATATATAACTTTTTTCCAAGACAAATTAAATCTATCCTAACTGCGACTCAAGTCTATTCCTAACCCGAATTCGAATTATTAAAATTCATTAAAGTTTAGATTATCTAAACGGCTGTATACATGATAATTGTTATTCTACATATATTACACATATATTAAATTTGTCGCGTTCTAAACTTACTGTGAGTCTTCCAGCACTACAATGGGTAATTAATTATCTAATTGGTGGCCAATCAATTGAATAATGCAATGAGTATGCAAAATTAATCAAGAAACACAAGAATTAATCTAAACTACTAGTCTTTAATTAGAAATAAATAACAAATAGGGTTCATCTTCATCTAATACAGAAGCGAATCTAGTCTAGCATATTAATAGATAAATTACAAGAAGAATGAAAAAATATCACCCGAATCATGAAGGAATACAAAAAATGTTAATCTTATAGTCCAAAGATGAATTCTTCAATTCTTGAAGTAATTGGCCTTAAATTCTTGCTAGGGCTTGATCTCGTCTATCAAAATATAGTAATTGACACCCTTGTTCTTGATGAATTTGATGATGCAAAAGAGTTTTTTTTTTTTTTCCTTTTTTTTTTTTTTTTTTTTGTATAACCCATGTTCCCTATTTATAAGAGTCGAAAATAGGTCAAAATCACGTTCAATTTGGATTTCAAAAGAGTTTGAATCGTAAAAGGAAATTGCTGATTCGTCTGCGAAGAAAACCCATGCGTACACAAGCATAACCACCCTACACGTGCCATTAAAGTATGTGGCTTTCAGGTCATGAGATTTATGTCTCGTGTGCATGCCATGAATGGCCCATGTGCGCACCATTTTGCGCGCTTTTGTCCTTGAGCAATTTTTGATATTTTGGTTATAACTTTCTCTTCTGATATTTGATTGAGATAGTTTGAAGTGCATTGAAAAGCTAACCAATTCTTTTGTTTGCTATTCGAAAAATGGGTCTCAATTTGAAGCTATAAATCCATAACATAACTTATTCGATTGGAATATAATTTGTGAAAATACTTTAACTCTATTTTGTTTCTTTGACCTCTAAATTGCATCCAATTGATCATATGTGATCTTCAATCATCATTTAATGGTCCGAACCAACTACTGAATATTTGCACTTTGGTCCCCAAACTTTGAATTTATTTCCTTTTTGTCCTTTTTCGTTCTTTTCTTTCAATTCCACCAATTTGCATTGAGTTCAACCTAAAAAAACGTATTTAATATATAATTAAGTTATAATTCATTTAAATCACTAACAAATACTCTAATTTACAGAGAAAGATAAGTGTACAAAATACATTTATCAAACCCCCCAACTTAAACATTTGTTTATCCTTAAACAAAACTATATCCTAACTTAACAAAAAAAATAAATTAAAAACACATGGTTACATAATTTGTTTTTGGTCTCGGGATTGGAATTCTTGTATTAAAACTATGAACTGCTTCAAAATCACATCGTTGAGATTAATTTCTACTCGTTCAATGCAAAATCGACGTGTGTGCATTTGAAAATTCATGTCAAGTATCATAAACTGATAAAGTTATTCAAGTCTCGATCCTCAATGGTCAAATATATCATTTCTTCTCTCGTAAGATTCACATCCCAAACCTTTTTTTTAAAACTCTTTTTACAAGGTATGATCTAAAATTGAATTTATATACTAATCCTCACTCTCTAGTTTGGTTCAATTTTATTAACTGCAGCTCAACACATCAATAAATGAAAATTCTCCTTATTTTTTATTGCTTCAATCCTAAAAAATCAATTAAGCTAATAACTCCTTGTCCAATGTCTAATTCTCTAAAATAAGTGTTTTAGATTTAATCAAGTTTATTTTTTCTTTTCTAACATCTATATGCTGATTTCTCTTCATTAAGCGTTTTAAATAACTTTGTAGTGAGTTTTTGGCCGATGACTCTCAAGTCAGATGACTTTAGGGCACCAATTTTTAAATTTCCTGCAGGCTTAATCACTTGAGCCTAATGGCTATGAAGTGATATTTCACAATGAGACACATTTTTTTTTCTTTTCTTTCTCCCTTTTTATGCAATGATTAGTTCAATACCCCTTATTAAACATATATTCTAAAAAATCGTCCCATAACATAAAATTTTCACCTAATTTTCATTTTATTGGCTTTAGACAATCCACACAAAACTGATCACATATGGAATCCACATTTATTTCAATGTTTTCCTACAAAAGTTCAATCACTCCCAAACCATTCTAAATTTGGATTTAGGATGTATAATTTAGTGGTTGTTTGGATTTAGCATCTAAGGTCCACTATATATTTTTTTTCAACTTATTCAAATTTTGAATCAAATTATTCTTTCATGATGCAAAACATAAATTTTGCGCTAAAAAATATCAAGTTTTACATGAATAAGTATAAATCAACCCTAAATGCTTTTTTTTTCCAGAATTTATAACATAACACATGATTTCAAATATATTCATCATAGTGGGCAAATTTATCTAACCCACACAAAAACAAAAAATAAGCTAAAAATAAATTATTCTTTTTTTCAAATTTTAATAATTTTTGGGCACTCGAACAAGCACAAAAACCAACAAAAATTCAATGTCCACCTCAAACAACAGACCTTGTCCTCAATGTCTAAAAATATAACAAGCAATGCATAAATATTAAGGACAAAAAAGGGAACTAAGGACTCTCCTTGTATAAATCCGTAGGTGGTGGATGGACTGGTATGAAAGTGTTGGATGATTTGCTATGTATCTTCCCTTGTCCAATGTGTTCAGGTGTTACGTTCCTTCAAAATGATTAGAAAACCAATGATAACATGGAACATTTTATAGTAATCTTAGACACGTCGTAAAGTGAAATATGAGGATGAAGATATTCTGTACTACTAAATTAATAAAAATTACTAATCCTATATCTAAAAAGTAATATAAATGAAAGAGAAGAAAATTGGGTTGTTTCTCAATAAATGCTTATTTATATCATTAGCTTAACTTCGATGTTCTGGATCATGGAATTCTAAAGAAAGATTTTGATGACTTGCTTAGTTTACTTCTTTTGAGTTTGATCCACTTTTTGTTGATTCTTCAAAACTTGACATTGCCTCCTTAAATGCGGTATGACTTGCTTATTCCATCCAATTCGAAAACAACTATGTAGACTTCTTCTTCCTTGAACCTAATCACAAATTCAATTGTTGGACAATCGTTGACGTCGAAAGAATGTGTGTTCATTTCATCATCATTAATTGCCACTTCTTCACTTGGTTCCTTTGTAATTAGTTTGTCATCTTCTTTATGCTCTTCTTCAATAATTGACATCTCGTCGAGTTGAATGGTTAATTTACAGTCTCTATTCTATGACAATGGTATATTTTCTTTCAACATTTTCAAGTTATATTCCCACCTTTAAATTCGTCCCAAAATATGAAATTTCTTGTATTTATTTTGCTTTCATCCAACATAGTAAGTTCATTATAATATTTTGCAAGTGTCTCCTCGTTCAATAGAGGAGGATCAATTTCCTTAAGAATGATGTCATCGTCCGCCACATATGAAATTGAGCACAATTTGGCAAAGAAATTGCCCACTAGTTTCTCGAGAAGTGATGGGAAGTGTATAATTTTCGAAATATGATGGGATAAGGAGTCTTTGCTACCTTTCACCCAGGGGACATCATTGGAGAACAATGTGAGGGACAGGGTGAGAACCTTCCGTTGGTTACGCCCTTTAAGTGTTGGATTTTCCATATTTAGATATGGAAAAATGATCTCATAAATACCGATGCTTAACTTATGTTAAGCATCGGTGATATGGAACACCATTTAATTGGTGAATAAGTTAATGATAGGTTCCTTTTATTTAATGATTCACCAATTAAATGGTGTGCCATGTCACCAGTGCTTAACATAAGTTAAGCACCGATGTTTAAAAGATCATTCCTGTATATATATATATTCACCATCATTCATATAGCATTCATCAGATTTGTCAATTGCTTATTTTCGTCATCTTAAATATTGTTTAAACCGCAGATGTTTGGACATAAAGGGATTAGTGCATGTATACAAATATTGCCCAATATAATGCATTTCATTACAAAGTTTACAAATTAAGTCTCTTGCAAGCATGACCGCATCATCTATGTCGAGATTATTTGTTGCAAAAATACTCCTTTAAAATCATTAGAATCCTACATATAATTTTTACTAGTACCTGAAAACATACCAATCATAAGAAAGATCAAGGTGGATAGCCAAATAATCAAAAAAGTAAAAATAAATAAAAAAATTTGAATCCTATATAAAATAATAAGCTCAAATTAAATATTTTATTTCTGACAACAGCGCCACAAACTTGTTTGTACGAAACCGCAAGCGGGCGGGATCGTTAACAAGTAATAGATTGATGAGTTGAGAGTATCGTCTAGCAGAGAATAAATTTCAATTCAAGTTTTACTAGTTATGTATAAAATTCGAATTATGTAAAATAAAAGAGAATTTGATTCCGGCCAAAGAAAAAAAAAGAGAGAATTTGATTTTATGATTATTCTAAATTAATATAAGAAAGCAATAAAAGTTTGGTTTTTGTCAAATTATGGATAATTGTATTGGATTTGGAATCTGCCTATTTCTATATATTTCAATTTTTGATTCGTAATCTAGTTCTATTAATGTGTTCTTGACAATCGATGAAGTTATGATATATAATTTTCTTTTCCAAGATAAATTAAATTTTCTAGCTCGAATTCGAATTATTAGAATGCATTAAATTTTAGATTATCTATATCATTGCATACAAGATAAATGTTATTCCTAATATCTATTGCACATATGTTAATTTTGCCACGTTCTAAATTTATTGTGAGTCTTTCAATATTACAACAAGCAACTATTTATCTAATTAGTAGCCAATCAATTAAATAATGTAGTGAGTATGCAAAATTAATCAAGAAACACAAGAATTAAACTAAACTACTATTTTCAATTAGAAATAAATAAAAAATAGAGTTCATCTTCAACCAATACAAAAGCGGATTTAGCCTAACATATTAATATATAAATTATAAGAAGAATAATGAAAAAATATCACCCGGATCATGAAAGAATATAAAAGATATCTTCAAGTCCAAAGATGAATTTTTTAATTTCTTGATATAATTGGCCTTCAAATCTTGTTAGAGCTTGATTTCTCTATCAAAATATAGTAGCTGACCAATTGTTCTTGATGAATTTGATGATACTATTGTGTATGACGAGGCAATAGAGCATTTTTTTGTGTAACCATTGTTCCTTATTTATAAGAGCCAAAAAATAGGTCAAAATCGCGTCCAATTTAGGTTCCAAAAGAATTTGAATCGAAAAAGGAAACTATTGATTCGTCTATGGAGAAAGCTTGTGCACGCGTAGGCATAACCACCGCATGCACACCATTGAAGCATGTGGCTCTGGGGTCATGAGATTTGTGTTCATGCCATTTTGCGCGCTTTTGTCCCTGAGTAGTTTTTAATATTTTGGTCATAACTTTATTTCCTAATGTCCGATTGAGATGATTTAAAGTGCGTTGAAAATTTAACTCAAAGGGATACAATTATCTAGCACAATTTTTGCAATTCAAAAGTTTGCTATCTGAAAAAAGGGTCTACATTTGAAACTAAAATCCAAAGCATAACTTCTTCGGTTAAAAATTAATTTGTGAAAATATTTCAACTCTATTTCATTCATTTGACATTCAAATTTCATCCAATTGATCATATGTGATCTTCAATCATCATTTTATGGTCGAATAAAATACTAAATGTTTACACTTTGGTCCCCAAATTTTGAATTTCTTCCGTTTTGCCTGTTTTTCGTTCACTTCTTCCAATTCCACCAATTTGCATTGAGTTCAACCTAACAAACATATTTAATATATAATTAAGCTATAACTCATTCAAATCACCAACAAAATTACTCCAGTTTACTTAAGAGTACAAAATACACTTATCAATCATGTGTTGATTCCTCACATGCAACTCATCATACATTTTTATTATCATATACTACATTGCTATTCATAAAGTAACAAATTTACATATATCGATGTTTTAGAAGAATATTATATTATTGCTTTGGAGAAGCATGAAGCACAATTTTACATATATTAATATTAAGGTAAATTTCATTCACGATAACTATACTTTAACTCGAGTTAATGAGGTAATTTTACCTCAATTTTGTTCAACCGAGTAACCCGCTTTAACATAATTTTAATTAGGTAACTACTCTTTTACTTGATTTTAACAAGGTAACTACTTTTTAATTTGATTTCATTTAGGTAACTTTGTCTAATTACACTTACGATAAACAATTACGTGGCAATCAATAAATGATAATTATCACACACAAATGTTAGATGCAACGTGAAATATATACAATTCATTGAAATACATCGTGGACATCATTTATTGACTTCTATAGCATTTATTTTCGTCGGTCTAAATGATGAAATTGGAGGAATTTACTAGATCGAAATCAAATTTAGTTACCCGACTGCACAAAATAAAATATAGTTATCTGACTGAAATAAAGTATTGAAAGTGCGGTTACCGTGAATGAAATTGGCTCGTTAATATTCCAGTAAAATATTAGCTTGTTGCTCATTAGAATGCACAAATTTATATACATCAATATTCTAGAAGAGCATTTGGTTAATGTTCCTAAAGAAATGTACTTTCTTTTCTATACCTTGGACAATATTCCGTTTTCTTGAACAACATATTTTTCAACACGTACTATTGTGTTGATACTCTTGAAGAATATCATGTTGTAGCTCTTGATAGACTATAAACTTTATAGGTTATTCCTCCTGATGAGCTTATAGTTTAATTGCACTTTTAATTGTCCAATCAATATTTCAGAAGAATTTTGCTTTATTTCTGAAGCACACATCTTTATAAATTTTAATAGTCCCGAAGAATATCATACGATCATGAAGATATGTGACTTTTATGAAATTAAAATGCTTATTCTAAAATATATGATTTATTTTTACTTAGTACTATTATGCCTTTGTTTGATCCCATTATTTTTAAAATGAATTTTTCTCTCTTTTCTTTTCGACCACACATTCTTCAATAAAATAATGTTACTTGCAAATTCAAAATTTTTCCTTATTTTTTAATTACATGTTCTCCATCAAATTACTAGTTCAAAATGTATTTTTAGTCAAAAATGAGGCTCAAATAGGCACTATGTTTGTTTTATGAACATTGAATATAATGAGGTCGTGGATCAGGCTAGCAAGTCATGGATGTGTTTGAGATAGACACCATTTATAATTAGAAATAGGCCATTATAATTTGTTTGTCAAAATAAATATCTTGTTGCTCTCTTTAATGGTTCTGCATGCAATTAGTCCAATATCATTGCTTATGTGAAAACCAATGTGAAATGTATTATTGTATCGTGATTGGATCCACATATGTTTGGTACAGAGAATAATCTTCTCATCTGAAAATAATCAAAAATAGAAAGTATTCAATTGGAACATGAAAACGTGACTAAATTGTCCTATTTACTCTTCGGGACATAGTGGAAGAAGGAAGGAGATTCTCAAACACTCAAAAGGATTAAATGAATTCAAAAAAATTGAACGATGAGCTGTATGAAGTGAAAATTTCATGTACAACTAAAGTAGGGTTGGCAATGGTTTGATTAGGGTTGGTTCAGCTAAAATCATCACTGAATTACCAATTTTTTTGCTATACCATAACCACGTAAGTTGGTTCGGTTCGGTTCATACCTCAGTTCAGCTCAATTCGAGCGGTTAATAACTATGAAAATAAATTAATTTTTTTATAGGTCCAGCCATCAAATTGGAAAAAAATAATTTATAAAAAAAAAGTCAATGAAAACAAAAATACAATTAAGCAAATTTAGCAAACAATATCCCAATTCCCAAATACAAAATCCGAATTTAACAAACAATTTTCATATATGTTTAATATTTGTCTGGTAGGGTGTATGGTTACTGGATTATGTTTGTTGGAAAGCTCAATAGTCCAATTAATTTTTTTAATGGATAATCGGTCCGGGGGCGAGGTGACTACGTACATATCATACCCGTTCTGCCTCGAACCAATGCACTAAAGTCAAATACCATATCCACTCCATTATGCCATCAGTTCGATTTTTTCGCTCCATTGGATTTTGTTAACCGTGATTTTCGATTTTGACAATTCGAATTGCCATCTCTAAACTGTAGAGTGACAATAAGTGTGACTTATCTATCAACATTTCCACTATCACCCTAAAAAATCAAACGCTGCCTTACGTAAAGTTGCAATAGTACGATTAAACTTTTTTTTTTTTTTTTTATCATTGCTTATATACTCAGTATTGACATAATTCACAACAACATTCTTCAATCTTAGTAAGAGGGGGAAGGGTTAAGAATTTACTCAGTGTTAGATACGACATTGTTAGAGGAACCCTAGATGCCGTTGGATTACGCGTGTAATATATTTTAGCATGTAACCTAACTTAATACCACATTCATAAATTTTTTGTTATTTTAATATATAGTGACAAATTATTAACTCTTGAACAAGATCTATTTTTAATTGTGCTTTTCTTGATAAACACAATTTTACAGTTATCTTAATATTACATTGTAGTCTTTGATGAATTAATAAAACTAAGCATATAAATATTCTAGTAATAAATTACTGATCTAGTAGAATATTATCTGCTACGGAAAAACATAATTTTATAAATCAAATATTTTATAAGAATAATATGTTATCGCTCGGCAAATATTTAAACAATTAAGTATTTCACAATAATAATAATAATTTGTTATGTTTTGAAGAAGCAAAATTTTATATTAATATTCTGGTTATTTAGAGAATATTCATATGAGTTTTGATGATCTGTCTCATCATTATTGCTCCCGGTGTTCGAATATAACACGTCAAATTATAATATTTTTTTTCTGGATCAACGAACCTTGAATTTGTGATAGCATCTGAGTCAATTATTTTTCCTATTAATATAACATTGTGTTTATTCCAGAACAATAACACCATATATTATGAAGAATAGTGCCATCTAGTATTATTGGTGTTGAGTATCAGTCTAATTGTATATTATATATTCTGATAACTAGGACATAAATCATTGTATTTAACTGAATTTGTAATTTAATACTACAAGTGTTATAACCTAAATTGATGATAAATATCAATGATGTTAAATTGCATTACTCTATTCTGAAATATTGAACTATATAAAGATTGGGATAATTGCAGCAAAAGTCCCAAACTTTTGAAACACTAGTAGATTTTCCTAAACCTTTGATTTGTTACAGTCATCAACCATAACATTTCCAAACGTTGAATGTGAGGCTCTTTTTGGACAGTTTTCATCCAAAATTCATCAGTTGATAAAAAAATATTTTTGGCCACATTTTAACAATTTTAAGGGACAAAATGGTAATTTTATATTAAAATCGAAAATACAATTGGTCTTTTTCTTCCCTAACCCTCCCCAAATCCACCTCCATCCCATAACAAACCAAGATTCCCATCCTCTTTTTTGGAAATCATCCGCCGAACAAAAAGCGACGACACAGAAGAATCATCACTGTGATCCGCCTCATTCTCGGTACATCCGTTACCATAGGATTTAGGCTTCAAGGAGAGCTCACTTCTCCTTCTTTATTAGAATCCCTTTTGGTATTGATTACTAGACCCAAAAGAAAATTGATTTTTAAGAATTGAACATGCTGTGAAACCCAGTAGCATCATCAAGGTTCTTTGTAGCTACTGCGACAAGATTCTCCCCTCTTACTCGGATGGAAAACTCGTTACCACGGTGGAGAAACCTGTATTCTTTCCATCGAACAATCCATTTCTTCTGCTGGTTAGTACATTCTGGTTTTTTCATTTCCAATGCATTTATAGTGAAGTTGTGTAGTGTCATGTCGGTCGAGAGTGGCAATTTTTGTGTTTTACAGAGCTATTGATAAAATTGGAAGAGATGTGTGGAAGATCAGTAGTGAATCTACGATGTCAATTACCAACAGAAGATTTAGATGCTCTTGTGGCAAAGAATTTGCCTCAATAATTGGAGATAAATTTTGTGATAGCGGATTTGTTGAGAAGGAGGCGGATCACGGTGATGATTCTTCTGTGTTGCCATTTTTTAGTTGTTCGTGGTTTCCAAAATAGGGGATGGGTTTACTGGTTTGTTGTGAGATGGGGGTTGATTTGGGGTAGGTTAGGAAAGAAGAAGACCAATTTTACTTTTTGATTTTTTATTTTAATTTAAAATTACAGTTCTGCCCTTTAAAATTGTTAAAATGCGGTCAAAATTATTTTTTTGATCAATTGATGGAACTTTGGATGAAAACCGTTCAAAAAGGCCTCACATGCAACGTTTGAAAATGTTAGGGGTGACAGTTGCAATAATTCAAAGGTTTGGGACTTTTCCTGCAATTTTCCCATAAAGATTTTACTATTTATGAGCAATATCATTATTTTTTTATAAAATATTAGAACTTAAGAAATTATGATATTCGAGAGAGAGTAGTATTCTACTTAAATATTAATATAATAGATAAAGTTGTACTTTTCTAGAGCAAGAGCAAGAGCAAGAGCAAGAGCAAGAAAATATTTTTCTAGAATATTTATATGTTAAGGTGTGTTTAATTACCAATATTTTTCATGTGAAATGTGTTTTTTCACTCAATTTTCTACATTTGTACTATTTGATTGATATTTTTTTCATGGAAAACATTTTCCTATTTTTGGTATGTGAATATATTTTCCTCAAAATCAAGGAAAATATTTTCTTTAAAAAGAGTATGATTTTATTTTCTAGGGAATTCACTCACTCACTCACTCTCTCTTTCTCTCTCTCATTTATCTACTTTCTCTCATCTACCCACCAATAAAAAAAGGGACAAATATAATATTTTCTAGGTTGAAGATTAAATCAATCAAACAAATTTAATTGACAATTTCCATGCAAATAAGTTCTAGGCAATTGAATTGCCTAAAATTTATTTTCTTTTCATGCAAATTCCATACTTGCGATTAAACGACCCTATAAAAAAAAAACAACGTATTATTTGAAATATTAATATTATAATATTGTGTTTCTTTAAGAAAAATACTATTACATAGATACTTGTTTAATAATTAATAATATATTACTAAACATTAAAATAATAGTAACTTTATGAATGCAGTATGACATATACAATAAAACTTTTCACGGTTGTATTGTGTAGGCAATGGTAATTTGTACGTTTAAATATTATAAATAATTAGATTTGTAAAATTGCTCGTGTTGGGTTGACACGACTTGCTTTTGTGGTGATTGATTGTAACTTCCCCGATCCGAACGGGGAAATACATGGAAATGACTCGAAAAGAAATGTCATTTTTCCAAAATAACATTTAGCTAATTTTGATACCCAAAATACCCCCTTTTATAATATTACATATTAAGTTAATGAAAAATAGAAATCTTTCATTTTAGTCCTTAAAAATTAAATACTGCTTAAATTTTAATAGATTACCAATTTATTTGATTTTTGTTTGCTCTAAGTAGCATCCCCTTTTATTGGTATCAGAGCCATTGAGATCATGAAAATTAAAGTAAGAAAAATAGATAATTATTGGTGTTTAGAAGAAGAAAAATGTAGTTATATATTTTTAAAACATATTCATATTAAATTAAGAATAATGACTTTAACAATAATTAAAGAACTTCCTAAAGAAATAAAGGAACAAATATTAGAAAGATTAATAATAGAAAAAATAAAAGATATATATACATATGAAAAAAATATTAATATATATGAAGATAAAGAAAATAATTTATATTATAAAGAAAAGTATGAGTACAAGCAATAATACACATTTAAAATTAAATAAATTACTTATAAAAAGGGAAAAATACAAGAGAAAATACGAAATATAATGTTAATACCAGAAGAAATGAGAATAGCAAATAATAGACAATTAATAAAATTAGGATGTGAAAAATTAAGTCTTGAGAGCAAATATTTTACTATAGTAAAAGAAGAATTAGTAAATCCAGATACAGCTGAGAAAAGATTTGAAAAAATAATAGATAAAAAGAAAGATAAAAGATGCAAATTAACCTATGAGTTAAAAATAAGAAAAAAATTAAGATATCAATAAGTGAATATACGGAAGAATTAAAATCATTAATAAAAATATTAATAAATAATGTACAAGATTTAAAAAATGAAGTAAAAGAAACAAGAAATGATATAAATATATTAAAAATTGAAATTTGAGAATTAAAAGAAAATAATAAAAACAAAGATAAGAAAATAGATAAAAAAAACTTATAGAAAAAGAGATGACTCGAATAGGAAAGAAACATATAGAAAAAGAAAATATAGTAATAGAAACATGAAGTATGGATGATGTTTTTAGAAAGAATATATTACCAAAAATATTAGAAGAGGAAGAAAAATCTAGAGAAAAATCATTAGGAAAATTAAAAGTAGAAGGAAAAAAAGATGAGTGAAGAATTAGATTTGCTAATAGAAAATTTTGATCAATTAAACTTAACTGATATAAGTGAATACCAAGTTTTAATAAATACTGGAGGATGATATAATCCAACAGGAACCTCTAAATAAGAATTACATGATACAGGTGAAAGCTATGTACCTATATATAATAAATCATATAGACAATTCTATGATAAAGTAAGAGAGAGACAACCAACTAAAAGAAATAAATATAAAGATAGGTTTGAATTAAATGATAATTATGATAAATCAATTAATCATGAAGGAACAAAACTAGATTTAAATTGTAAAATAGATACTAAAAAAGCATTATTAACTTGGGTAGATTCAATGATATTATTCTTTTTATATAACAAAGATGATACATGGAAAAATATTGAAAGAATAATAGATTTCTTAATGGCATCCTTTGAATGAGATGTTAGGAATAGGTGAGAAAGAATAAGCAATGATACAAAAATATTAATAAAAAAAATACAAACAGAAATAATCAAATCGATAAACAATGCATAGAAAAATTAGCAGAATATATTTCAGATGAATTTTTAGGAGAAAATTGAATAAGAAATGCTCAAAAAGAATCAATAAAAGAAAAATATAATGCTAGAATAAAATTAATAAATTTAACAATATGTGATATGTGTAAAATTAAAGAATATACGTGTGAATTTAAAAATTACTATTATGTTCAATTTTATAGTAATGAAAATCAAGAAATATACCAAGACATGTATTATAATAAGTTACTAGGTTCATGAGGAATATATTTTAAAACAAAATTTGAAAAATATGTTAGAGATAATACTGGAATACCAAGGACTTTAGGTTCAAGAATAAAATTTTTATTTGAAATACTTGCATACATATGTCAACAAAGACAATTAATGAAAAAATCAGAAAAATTAACTAAAATATGTTGTAAAGATATGGAAACCCCTGTGCAATTGGGATGTAATCCTGAAAGAAGAAATAAAAGTAAGTATAAAACTAAAAAGTTTTAAAAAAATTAGGAATTTAAATAAAAAAATACATTAAACCTAGAAGAAGATATTACAAAAGAAAAAATAACCCATATAATCAACACAAGAACAAAAAGAAAAATAAAGTCCAATGTAAATGTTGGAATTGTGGAGAAATATGTTATATAAGCCCTGATTGTAATAAAAAGAAAGTTAGAATATTACAAAAAAAATATTTAGAAATAAAGGATGAATTAAGTGAATATCAGATATTGAAGAATACTATGATCAAGAAGTATATATAAGTGAAACAGAAGATGAATCAAGATCTGAATAGAGAAATTGAAAAAATAAAAAGTAATAACATAAATATACAAGAATGTGAATGAATAGAAGGATATGGATTAAAAGTCTCTTTTTATAATAACAAGTTTAGAAAATTACAAAAATTATCTTTAGACTTAAAAATAGGAAAATGTAAGGTCTTTGATAGAATTTGGAAAAGAGAACGAATAGCAATAAATGAATATCACAAAATAGAAAAAATCATAGATGTAAGAACAATTTATGGGTAACATAAATTAAATCTTTTAACAAAAAATACAGTTGAAGAACTATTAACAAAGATCAGTAAAAAATAAAGTGAAAAAATCCAATATGTTTATTTAGCATGAATACAAATAATGTTTAAATCACTATTTAGAGAAGGGATAGATTCACCCTTAACTATAACTTTACATGATGGAAGAATAATAAACTTAAAGGATAGTCATTTAGGAATAATAGAAGGAAATTTAACATATTAAAAAATTATGTTTACATGTTATCCAAAATATTATGTATCACTAAAAGATAGAAATTTTAATAAAGTTTTAGGATTATATTTTAAATTTCATAGGGATGATATCATGCAACCAGGTGATTAAATTATGACTATAGAATATAGAGCTTTATATACATTTACTAATGCTAATTATGGGAATATTTGTTCTAATAAATCATATATTGACGTTCATAAAGAATGTAAAGATATTAGTAAAATAATAGAACCAAATAAACAAATAAGTTTAATTTCAGAAGAATATGAATTTAGTATAACAAAAAATAAACTTGAAATAACATAATTAAATGAGGGCAAATGTTCTAATAATATCATATTTAAAGATGGAAAATTAATTAAAATATCAAAAAGTTTTAAAGTACCTAATAAAAATCAGTTAGAAGAGATCAACAAAATTAAAGAAGTAAAACTGTATAGGAATGTTGGAAACATAAAAATAGAAGAAGAATATTATAATGTAAGAGAAAATATAAATGAACCAAATATATTAGTAGATATAGGAGCTAGTGAATATCATATAGCTTCAATAAGAAATAAAGGTCTAATTATTCATAAAACTGAACCATATTAGTATTTAAATTTTGATGGACAAGTACATATTACAGATTTAGAAGTCAAAGTACCAATAAGAATATGAGGAATAGATATTTTAGTACCATGTTACATAGATAAAAGTATGGATATAAATCCCCATATACTTTTAGGAATGAGTTTTCTAAATGGATTAGAAGATTATAGTATAAAAAGAGAATGATTATATATTGTTCATAATGGACAAATTATATTATGTAAAAAGAATTAGATGAATAATCAGATAAGTTTTTCATTAGCTGTATATATACAAATTACTATTGTAGAAACGAATATAATAGCTTGTGCTTTAATTGATACAAGAAGTGATATAACAATATTTAAAAGTTATTTAATAAAATCATAGAATAATAATAGTAATATAAAAATAACTAGAATTACAGGAGAAAGTAGTCAAATAATTAATAATGCTGATAAAGTCAATATAATTCTTTGAAGTAAACAAGTAACAATAAATAAAATTTATAAATATGACAAATTAGAATGAATTATTATTATTAGGAAATGACTTCATACAACAATTTCAATATTATAAACAAAATAATTATATGATAATACTACAAACACCTTGTGGACACTTATTAAATTTTTTTAGAGAATTTAAACCTTACAGAGTTCAGCCAACCCAACGTGGTGATAAATGGGAGAAAAAATCAATTATATTTAATGAAATAAAAAATAAAAGAATATTATTTTAAAAAGTTCTAAAAACAGGAATAGAAATGAATATAGAAAAAAATTATTGAACAACTAGAAAATGTTTATGGAGAAAATCCATTATTATTTTGGAAACCACATCACCCAAAAGTCGAAATAGAATTAACAGAAAATGTTATAATAAGAGTTAGACCAATGGTGTATACTATAGAAGATACACAAGAATTTAAAAATCAGATAAAAGAATTGTTAGAACAAAAACTTATTAGACCTAGTCCATTATGAAACATTCTGAACAAGTTAGAAGAAAAGTTAGAATGGCCATAAATTATAAAGAATTAAACAAATATACTAAATTTGATGGCTACTTTCTACCAAATAAAGAAGTGTTAATAAATCTTGCAAGAGAAAAATAATATTATTCTAAATTTGATTGTAAATCAGGATTTTGGCAAATAAAAATGGAAGAAGGTAGTATACAATATATTTCATTTAGTACACCTCAAGGAAAATATGAATAGTTAGTTATGTCATTTGGTCTAAAAAATGCACCGAAAATATATCAAAGGAAAATGGATAATATGTTTAAAAAGTTTAATGAATTTCTAATAGTTTATATAGACGATATATTAATATGTTCTAATAGTAAAGAAGAGCATAGAAATCATTTAATTCAATTTATTAACGAATGTAAAAAAAAAATGAATTATACTATCTAAAAAGAAATCGATAATAGAAAAACAAGAAATAGACTTTCTTGCATTATCAATAGATAAATGAAGGATAAAATTACAGAATCATATATCCAAAAAGATAGAAAGTTTTTCAAATAAATTAGAATCCAAAAAACAAATAAAAAAATTCTTAGAATATTTAAACTATGCAGAAGGATTTATTGAAAATCCTTCTAAGAAAAGACATAAAATTTAAGTTTTACTTAGAAAAATAAATACTAAAAGATGGAATGAAGAACATACAGAAATAGTTAAATCATTAAAAGAAGAATGCAAAAATTTACCAAAATTAAGATTACCAGATGAAAAAGAAAATCTGATTGTTAATACTGATGCCTCAGATAAATATTGAGCAGTAATATTAAAAACAGACATAAATGAAATTTGTAGATACTCAAGTGGAACATTTAACCAAGTAGAAATAAATTATACTACTTATGAAAAAGAATTACTAGCAATTATTAGATGAATAAAAAAAGTTCTCATTATTTTTATTGTCTAAAAAATTTATTGTTGAAACTGATAATTTTCAAGTTGTAGGATTAGTCAGGAATAAATTACCATCAGAACCTCAATATAGAAGGTTCCATAAATGGCAAGCTTATTTAGCATTTTATAATTTCGATATAGTCCATATTAAAGGAGTTAATAATTTTCTTGCAGATTTTCTCAGTAGAAACATAGAATTTGTTGATGGTTAAAGACAAAGTTATGGAATTATACCAATCTGTCCTACATATACAAAAAAATGACATATTTTCTTAAAGAAGAATTCGAAGATATAAACTCTGGAGCAACCCAGATCTCGAATATGTTCAACTCAAATATAAAAATATTGTTGAATATCACTACAAAGCATAAAAAATATGCCATAGAACTCAAAAATTAAGTTGATGCCAACTAAAAGATATACTGTCTGAGACAGCTATATCAAAGAGCTCAAAAATGAGTTTTCCAAACCAATACCAAACAGGGACAGCTGGAAGCAGCAGTGGAACCAGACGTGACAACATACCAACAGATAATAAAGGAGATTTCATTTTTGTATCATCAACCAAGAAAATTATGATACCTGGAGATAAAAGAGATACCAAAACAATCAACATCATAGACCAAGAAGATAAAATTCCTTTAAATTCAAAAGAAGAAAAATATGTCGAAATAGTTAGAATTGCTTATGAAATAAAAATGAGTGATTTATATTTCATTTCTTCAGAAAATAATGTTTACCCCAGAATAACAGCTATGAAAGGAAGAGACCCTTCATTTATAAAAATTATGACAGACTATGGATTCATGGATTTAATATATCCACGAAAAGATTTTATTGAAATTTCGAAGTTTGATAATATATTCATTAAAGAAGTATCCAGATTTGTCAAGGGAAGGAGAATATAGTTGAAATTCTATTCAATCAGTCCAGAATATGATGGAGTTGTTTACTATCCAGTTGAACACAAAATTTCAATTGGATATGTTTTAGCCAATTTTCAAATAGATGTTACAAATAATAGAAAAGTTTCAACAGTGATAAAATTATGGATCAGACATAGAAGAGCACTTGAAATTAAAGTCATTTACAACATTGCCAAAAATTTGTTTGATAAAAAATTCTCATGCTTGTGCCAATATGAAAATTTGATGTTAGTATCGAATGGAGGATATGGAAGATCATAAATTTTAAAAGACTATATTACAAGATTTGATATACATCAATTTTCAGGATGTTCTATCACTATAAAAAAATCCTGCCAGCTAAGGGAGTACCCCAGTTGCATGTGAAGAGATAAAGGAAGAAGACAATAATAGAGCACCTTTGACAAAGGTGTTCAGCTGCACGTGAAGACATTGAAGATAAGGAGCAATAACAGAAAAAGATGCCCTATGGATAAAAAATTGAAACAATATGTGAAGATATAGGCCTAAAGAGGAAAATAATAAAGAGGCAAGTGTGCCTTGCTGATGTACTCAATGATGTAATAGAGTCTTATAAACTTGTATAGATAAAGACATTGTCATAGAAAAAGATCATCTCATCCTATCTTGAAATCTCGAGTTGTAAGCAATAGTTACTTAAAAAACCCCATTCCCAGTTTGAAAAACCAATTTTCCTGGAAATCCCTTTGTACCAAATAGAAGTCTTGTATAAATTCTGATAGAAATAAAACTCCAATATTTTTATATGAATATGAGTTTCTAAATCTTTATTCCCATAGATTCTTAATGGATCTGATAAAAAGTTTCCTTATTAATTTAGCAAAAAGAAAGTTCTTCTTTAACAGAAGTGTAGGATTTCATTCTTTAGAAGTTGATACAGTGAGAGCAAGTAGCTGAAACAGTAACAATTCCATGAAGGCAGGAGGTCGTTGAGGGAAGAAGTTTACAGATTCAGAGCTCGAAGGTCACTCGGTTCTAAGAATACAAGTCCAGATCAAATCTATTGTAAAATTATTAAACTTTTGCTAAAATTGGAATGAATCTTTTTAAGATCTTAAAGAATCGTAGGGATTAATTGCATGATAATCATTTGAATAAATGCTAGGATATATAATTAAAGGATTGAATAATTTATTAGAAAGAATGTTAGAAGTAATAAAAAATATGTATTCTCAATTAGAAAATATGAATGCATCTTCTGAAGAATATAATATATTAAATAATAAATGTGAACAATAGGTTGCAGATTATTCCAATTTATTAAATCATAGAATGAAATTATATTCAAATATTCAAAATAGAGTAAATATAAGATAAAATGTTTAAAAGATTAGGATATATGTTGTAATATAGAAAGAATCATTTCATTAAGGGTAATATAGACCTTTCAATAAAAAGGAATAGTGATAGGTCAAATAGAAAAATCTCTCGATCCGAACTAATAGAATTTTTTGGCAAATGGTTCTTGAATTTACTACAAAAAATATGAGACGCAACATGATTTGCAACATGGCACCTTGTCAGGCAAGCCCCCAAGCTCAATAATTTTTTTTTTCGACAAAGTTATTGAGAACCTTTATAAGTAAAAATAATTTACTAAGCACTGTTGACATAGCCATCAATTAATTGGTAAATCACACATATTTATCTTCCTGAGTCCAAAGAAGGGTTGTGTTGATATATATGTTACAAAGGAAATTGCGCTTTTAGTTGTGCTGTTATTTAAAAAATATTGTATTGTTCCTAAAACACAAATGTTTAAACGTTTTAATATTTTCAAAGAATATCATATGATCATGAAGAGATGTGATTTACATGCGAATTTTATGAAATTGAAATAGTTATTCTAGAAGAAAAGCATACGATTTTTTTATTTGGTGCTAATACATTGGTTTTGAGAATCAATTGATGTTATGTCACTCTGGGATCATGCTAGCAAGCCAAGGATATGTTGTTTCTAGAATAGATTGTGAAAGCCAGTATATAATCGTGAAGAGGTTTCTTGTAATTCGTTTGTTAAAACAAATTTTGTTATTGCTCTCTATAGTGAAATATGAAGTTAGATTGGGGATACTTTTAAGTTTGGTTTGGTCAAATCTATCGATCTTCACTTTGACTTTTGAATAATTAAATATTTCCACAATGACCTCTAGCTTCTTGAAAGACAAAGGTACCCCTAAATATATTGGACAATTATAAAATATTGTTTTGTTTAAAATGTATTATTACCCTTTTAGTTAACAAGTGAAAATCAAACACTTCCCAATTAAATTTTCAAAACCAGATAACTTTTCATATTTGTTTATTTCAACACAGATAAATTTTCTCTCATTTCTCGTCCGCTTCAACCTCAAAATCTCAGTAATATATCAACCCTGAATAAGAAAATATATTTTTATATCAATCATTTCGAATTGGTAAGTATATTTACGTATCTTTAATTTCATTTTCGTTAGATTTAGTATACGTTTTAATCGATAAATCTTATTTCGACATAGTAATACTTGTAGAAATTATTTTTTACCAGATCTATAATTTTTTAAGTATTTTAAGTATGGACAAGAAATAAATTCACTTGTACATTGAGATCGGCTGACGGTAATAGCTAGCCGTAACAATTGATGTACAACTGGCTGATATAGCTAGCTAGGTCAACTGTTAACTGTCAGTCCAGTTGTCTATAAATTTTTTTTCTATAACAAATTTTGCCCATTGGGTTGAGCCAAGTTTCTTACTATTATTTTTATAATTAAAATTTTTGTTTCGTGATGAAGATATGGTTATAATATTGATTTGTTACTTTGGTGATTTCGAATTGGATAAAAATGGTTAATCTGTATGAAAATGGACGAGTGATATACATGGTAGTATTCTAATTTTCGTAACAAAGGGCACATCATACTCAAAAAAGGTACCTTGATTTATGTTCACGAAATGATTCTTTCGATTTATTCCGGAAGTGTATGGTTCGCGACAAGTTATAAAGTGGAAAATAGAGTTAGAATGTCATTCCACAAAGATTGAGTAGTTTAATTCCACTACTAAAAAATATGACTTCAGGCACGAATTTTCCGTTTCTAAAACCTTGATATTTGTTGCTATTACTTTTTACCAACGGAATATTTGCAACCACAAATCCGTTGTTAATTTGAGGGTCATTGATAGTTACCAACGGATTGTGCCGTAGGTAAATAATAAATATTTTACCAACGAAATTTTCGTGGTAAAAATCTTAACCAATAACAGCCGACTTTCCGTTGGTAAATGTCTACCATTACAATTGGTAAAATTCAATGTTGTAAATAGTCGTATAGGTTTGAGGCATGGTAAAAAAAAAAATTATCTACTTATTTTTTTATTATTGTTATTATTATTTATTTAATAATTATAAATTTTTAAAACTTTTAAACAATTGAATTGAAAAACTAAAGTATTGTTTAACCACTTATTGAACCACAAATTTATAGAGGACAACTCTAAAAACTTTGTTGTACACTTCCGATGTGAGATAATTGAATTATTTTTACCAACGGATAATCTGTTTTTAATTACCAACGGAATTTCGTAGGCGAAAGATTCAAATGTTAAACAGTCATATTAGGCGTAGAATATTCGTTGATAAAGAGATATTATCATTACCAATGAAAAATCCGTTGCTGATCATCATAGTTGAAAGTGAATTACTTTTACCAACGAATAATTCGTTTCTAATTACCAACAGATTGTTTCGGTTGGTAATATTTGGTATGTCACCTACGGAATATCCATAGGTGAAAGATCCAAATGTTAAACGGTTACATTAGGCACGAAATATCGGTTGATAAAATGATATCATTGTTATCAACGAAAAATCCGTTGCTGATTATCATAGTTGAAAGTGAATTACTTTTACCAACGGATAATTTGTTTCTAATTATCAATGGATGCAATTCGTTGGTAATTTTTCATAGGTGAAAAGCTATTTTTAAGTAGTGTTCTATCTAACTCGGCCTTACCGAAATCGAATTATCACAAAGATTTTGTAATAACTTAAATTAACCCTAACTTAATGGAATATGCAATTGTATGTGATTGTGATGAACTATAATGCAAAGTGAGTTTTGAATGCAAGATTGATGTAATTAATAAATATGAAGCGCACTAGGATCACAAATTCCCAAGAAATGTTCACTTTTAACCTTAGTTTCACAACTTGACAACACGTCGAAATTTTGAAATGTCAATGCTTCTATATCTATCCAGCAATCTCTTTCGAGTAAAGTTGAACCTATTCTCATATACCACCAGCCTATAACTCTATGACGGGTACAAATATATAAGAATGCATGTGGTTTTGTGAACACTTAAAGATTCACACAAGGCATAGTGGTATGTCTCTATCCTCTTCGGACCCTACGATGATTTATACCCTGTCAAACTTATTTCCCTTCTCTCGAATGCATGAAACAAGTCACCACACACACATAATTACGTGCACATAGTTATGGAAACAATTAATTGTATATAAATCATTCAAAATTCAAGAAACAAGTTTGGATATCAAAATTGTAAAACTAGAAATTAAAAATTACATCACAAGGTTCGTCGATCTCCTAGTACATGAAAACTAGCCTAGCATGGAGAAAATAACAAAATACACAATAACTCTAAGAAACGACATCAACGATGTAGGATTTGGCGTGTAATCTCGTTGATCTTCGCATTTCTCTTGGTTATTGTGGTGTAAAATCTCGTCCAATATACCTCCTCTATTTTTCTGATTACCACAATGCGACTGCATGGTATAAGTTTTCTTCCCAATATTGGCATTTTGGTACTCGAACTTTAAATTTCTTACATTTTGACTTCTTTTTTCATTGCTCTTCTCCTAATATTTCAAATCTTCAACAAATTGGTCCATGATTCTTTAATGCCTTCGTTGATACTTTCGGTTCATCTTTTGGCTACTTGTATTTTAGTCCCTGAACTTTCATTCTTTTCCATCGTGGTCCTTTTTCTTCATTTTCTTCTTTCTATCATCCCATATTATCTCCACGTTGGGTCATCTTTTGGATA
The DNA here is from genome assembly GCF_002742605.1 of Olea europaea var. sylvestris. Taxonomy (NCBI): domain Eukaryota; kingdom Viridiplantae; phylum Streptophyta; class Magnoliopsida; order Lamiales; family Oleaceae; genus Olea; species Olea europaea. Next base: position 14,154,758 of record NC_036258.1, on the reverse strand, counting down.
TTTACACTTTCATCCTTGAACTTTTCTTTTCTTTCATTTTGGTCCTTTTTAGCATCTTTTATCTTGAGTTCCATCATGTCCATTAATATAGTCCTACAAAACAAAATTGTATAGAATTAAGTCATATTCAACCAATTTCACTAACAATTAGTCATGTTTTATGGATCAATTTACAGAACAAGATCAATGTCAATTCCTCTCTGTACGATATAGATCTGAGATTTCTATTCAACGGGCATTCAATCGATTCCGATTCCACTTACAAAGGTTACTTATGATATTGAAGTGAATTATCTATTAGAATTGAACAGAATGCACACGACTCTTACTATTCTTTGCGTGACTTTAGTAAGGAAGCATATTGCAGATGGTGAACATGAAGATTTAGATGGAGTGAATACAAAGTTAATGACTTTTAGGATAGTAGAGATAGCTCGTCAGGATGGCATACCAATTCCTAAGACAATTGCTTCTTATGTTGATCTCGCTGTTACACACAAAATTCAGTCGGTAGTTCACGACAACAAAAATGAAAATAAATTTATTAATGAGAATTTGATTGCTTTATCATATCAGAGACATAAGTGAAGTGGGAGCTCAGGGATTGGATCAAGTGGATCATCCTCTAATTCTTCGCGCATGGTTCCCGATTATGAGGATTTGCATGTCAAGTAACTATTTGAAACAAAGAAAAATTTGCACGAAATTGTACACCGGATGACATTAAAATACAACTTAGTGTTCAAGGAAAAGAAATCATACAAGTCATTGTTGACGATTGTTTGCGTGTGACGGTTGTCGTCGGCGCTTGCAAGTGACTATGATGTAGACGAATGAGTTATTTGTTATTCACAAGTATACACGAGAACATAGATACGAAGTGGAAATTTGTCGAAATGATTACAGGCAAGCTTGAGCATGATTTATTGGTCAACAGATAATGCACACAAGTATTAGGACCCACAGACGATCTACAAACCTTTGGACATCATTAACGACGTCCGTCAAAAGTAAGAAGTGGTCATGAGCTACTAGAAGGCCAAAGAATGTGTGTTGAAGAATTTAATGGACTCGGCCAAGGAAAGCTATTCTAAAGTGGCTAAGTATTGCCATAACATTTAGAAAACTAATCTTAGCTCGACATTTTTTATTGGGACGGAGGGAGAGAATTGCTCTAAGTTTTCTTTATGTCTCTTGGACAACGCATATGGGGATTTTGAAATGCGATGCGACTCGTAATTCTAGTCGATAGTACAACTCTGAAAGCTAGATACCAAGGCAAGTTGATTATTGCTACATGTCAAGACGCTAACATCCAAATTTACCACCTAAGATTTGGTATTGTTGACATCGAGCATGATCTGTCGATAATTTGGTTCTTTACAAAGCTGAGTGAAGCGATCGAAAAAGTCGAGGATCTAGCGTTTGTAATTGATCGGGGACCGTCTATAATAAATGTTATTGTCGAACTTTTCACGAGACACATCATACGTATTGCATGTACCACATACAAGACAATTTGACAACTATGTATCGAGGCAAAAGCATCATTTCATTGTTCAGAAGAGCAATCGAAACTTATAGTCTTGAGAAGTGTAATAAGTTCATGGTCAAAATTGTCAGTAAAATCAATCCCATAATGGGATTATCTAATAAAAATAGAGATCGAACATTGTGCGCAATCACATTTTTCAGGATATCGATACAATATGATGACGTCGAACGACGCAGAGTCTCTCAATGCACTGTTCAAGAAGGATGGATAGTTGCCAATTCTTGCAATGATCGAGAACATTCGTAACAGCAGTAGTTTTATGATCGACGTGCGGAATCACAGAGTTACATGACCATGCTAACCCCGGCTTGAAAAGGATAAACTCTTCAAAGCTGTATAAATTACGAGAACATTGAATGTGAAACCACTGGATGAGTTGTGATTTTTTGTAAAATGTGCACGTAATACTACATACATGGTGGACTTAACTGATGACACATGCATTTGCAGTTGGTTTCAATGAATGTGAAACCACTGGATGAGTTGTGATTTTTCGTAAAATGTGCACGTAATACTACATACATGGTGGACTTAACTGATGACACATGCATTTGCAGTTGGTTTCAATTGGAGAGTTTTCCATATGAGCATGCAGTCGCGATGACTATGTATCAAGGCTTTACAGCGAAAACATTACACTCTTCTTATTACACAGCCGATTCATGAAGAGTGGCACATGTTGAGACTATATTTCTTCTACCGATTGAAGCCGAATGGGAACTTCCCAACCATATTCTCCCACTTGATACATTGTTGTTACCAGAAGTTGAATCGCGTGACCTTAAATGTTCACGTACATCTAGAATATCATCTACCGGAGAGTTTCTCGACCACATAGGTGTGGAACAATAGGGCATACTCGATAGTTTTGTACAAGTCAGATTTTCCTAAATGACAATTAGATCAATTTGTGATGATGTCGATGTTAAATAAACAGTAGTTACATTTATTTGTAATTAAATAAGCAATTTCTCATAATTATAAAAAAGAATTCAATGTATAACATTTATATAAATTTGACAATATTTACAATTATCTCATAATTTAAAAAAATATCAGTGTATAACATTTACATAACTTTGATAATTTTACAATTATCTCATAATTACCAAAAAAAAAAAATTCAACTTATAACATTTACATAAGTTTGACAATATTTACAATTATCTCATAATTAAAAAAAAAAGAATTCAATATACAATAAATACGAATATCAATTAAATTTATATAAAACACATGCTAACTTATTTCTCCAAATTTGTATCCACGATTGGTTAATTCCATCAATCATATGTGCTATACTAAAAAATTCAATGTACTTTATGGCGAATATGCCATTGATGGAGGGGATTGTCGATCAATTGGACTGCGTTCCTACACAAATTACAATATTAAAAATTATTAACTTAATTAATAATTGCTAACTCATACAAAATGATAATCAAAAAATTATATTTAATTTACATACCCAATCTCGATCTAGTATCGAATCGGACATCTGGTCATCTTCAGTGTGAGGAGCAACTAATTCACGCAAAGACCTCGATCCTCATCCTCCATCGACGAGTCAAATCATTTATGACTTCAAGCGACATATTGACATTTTAATTAGTTAATGATCATGTAATGAGATTTTAAACTACATACAATATAAATCACAAAGGTATAATACTCACATAAGGGTCGTCGAAGAGAGCCGACAATTGTTTCCAAGAAGGACATCCGCTCGCTCGGGGTACTTGACAATGATGCATCTAAAGGCAGTGTGTCGCAAAGCGGGTACCGAATAGGATGAAGGTCTCATATGCCCAGATCTACAACACATATAATTATTATACATAAATTAAATATAAAAAATATTTTAACGTTGAATATGTTAAACATTTACCTGCACTGTCAAGTGCAATCCGTAGGCATCGTACTTACGCAAAAACCCCTTGGACTTCGAGTGTGATCTTGTGAAGACGTGAACGGTGTCCTCAATATATGTCCACCTGCATAGATAGTTGTTGAAGACATGGATATCGTCAATGATCTCCAGATGAAAGAGGTTGATCACAGTCTTTTTGTGATGACACCGTACAACGCTCTCAAGGATATAAACCATACCAAGTTTTAGTCAGTCTGACATCTGGTCCCACCTCCTAATTGCACCAATCAGCTGCAGTAGAAGCACCATCCACTGTCCCTGAAAATGTGTCGTGTAACCTATTGCTTCGTTGCGTACCATCACAAGCTGCTTCATCACCCATAATCTTTAGTTCGGTCATCAGGGTAAACTCAAATAAGGAAAACATGGCAACCTTGCCCTTGAGGTCGAAGTAGAAGGCACCACCATCGACTAACCTGAGTAGCTGAGAAGTAATATGTCGATGATCTGTCCAAAGTACTGTACCTCTCTTAACTGATATAGGGGCCAGAGGAAGGACTGACGTAGAATATCCGCATTCTGATCATCCAGCAGCTCTAGAACTATAGTGTGACTGTCGAAGCTACTATTCTAAGTAGCTTTCACCGACATCTGTCTCAAGCCCTCATCCAAATGGTATTTCATCTTACAAAAATTCAAATGTTAGAATATTAAACAAGAGATAATTGAATAAAGTATTATCTAAAAAAATTAAACGAATTGAATTTTAACTATATACATAAGACATAACTTCATTTTATACCGTTATTAATAAAAAATTAAATGAATTGCAAAAAAAAAAAATTAAAAAGTTTTTATAAATTTTTTTTAATTAAAATTGGCAGGAAAAAGAAACAAAAGGAGGAAAAAAAAGAAAAGCAAAGGAAAAGAAGAAAAAAATGACCGACTGTTTGACCTAAACGATGACCTAGCCAAACCGTAGCCTTTCTCGATAGTTTCTTCCTAGCCAAAAATGGCAAGAGTTTGAGTGTTTTTTTTTTGCCAAAAATTAGTTTTAAACTCAATAATCTACCTAAATAATGAAGAATAAGAATCATACATAGCAATTTAACGCACAAACTCACAAAACATGTCAAATGAAAAATCAATAGCTTAAATCCAAAAAATCCTAACATTGTTGAAGATAATTGACGAGTTTTGTGGTGGTGGTGTTAGGTAGAATGTGAGGATGTTGAAACTCGATAAGATCCGACGTTAATAGCCGATTGTGTGATTTTTGGAAATTTCTATTTTTTTTCCTTCTCGCTCTAGCCTTGTTGAAGATGATGGGAAAATGAAGAGTTTATAATTTATTTATGTAAATTCATTTTTCACTTTTTTTAATTGGTCAAAGGTCAAAGTGGAAATATGGTCGGGTCAACCGACCCTTTCCACTTATTTCCTCCATTACATGGGCAATGATAATTTGTACGTTTAAAGATTATAAATGATCAAATGTGTAAAATTGATCACGACAGACGTAACCTACTATGGGGTGGCCGACTATGATCCTTGGCCCAAATGAATAACATTTTCGGCAAATAGTGCAAGAGTTTCCTAAAAAAAAAATATGAGATTTTGAATCAGCACAGGAAGTTGTTGACTATTGATCAAAATAAAATATTAAGATCCCATTTAATGTACCTTTTTTTTTTGGCAAAAAAAATGAATTTTGAAATAGTGATTTGATGGAGAAAATGTAGTTAAAAATAAGGAAAAGTTTTGAATTTGCGTGTAATATTATTTTATATAAGAATTAATGGTTAAATTAAGATAGAGAAAAATGTATTTTGAAATAAATGGAAATAAAAAAGGGTTAAAATTTAAATATAACAAATTTTTTTGTTCAATTGGAACATATATAATTATGTCATAAGAATAAACGATTCTCGCCAAATGATATTATTGCCAAGTTTTGTACAATTCAAAGAAAGAGCACTAGTCCGAATTTTTACAATTGCATTAAACCTGTTAAAACCTAACATATATTATTTTGTTAAGTTTAGCTTTTTATTCAATAATTGTCATAATGGTCAAACTTTCAATTATCCTTACTAGAGGTTACGTGTTCGAATTCTCTTTGATGGTCTCCCTATTGTAATAATTTTGGTTTATAGAACTAAAAATATTGCACAATGATTGGTAAGGAATTTAAACCCCGTGACTTCAAACATGTACATGCAATCTCTAACCAACTTGGCTAGAAGAGATGATTAAAATTAAAGTGAATTATCAGTTATATAATCTGAAAAGTTCATCTATTGTAAAAACATAAAAATAAAAAATAAAAATTGCTCCGGCGAATCTAGTACGCGCGGCCGCAGATGCTCGCCAGGTGTTGGATCCACTACTATCCAACACGATGTGCAACACAATCCCTTGTCAAGCAAGCCCACGAGCTCAATACTTTTTTTGAAAAAAAATAATTTTATGTATATATAATTGTGGGGCGTCCATTCTTGGCATTTTTAATGGACTTAATGGTATGGCTTCGAGGGTTTAGGGTTTGATATGAATGGGGGCTGTCTATTTTAGTTTTCATAGGCACTTCGCGCTTTTCTCCCCTTCAACTGATGTTTCGTACAAGGACGAGTCCTTTACTTTGTGTACTCTTTTTTCAATTTCGTCTCTTCCCCATTTACGAGTCTTTTTAAGTCCCTCCCCTTGGATGAGGATGAGCTTTTCCTCACGTCTCTTAGTCTTTTGTTGAATAGGGGGATAATTAATGCGTCTTCTTCATTTCACCCCAATTCTTTCGCAAGGACAAATGCCTCCAGGACTTTCTCTCCCATTTTGTTGGCAGTGAACTTTGGTATGCATCTTCATTAATTAGACTCAGCTATCACTCTAAACATAATTTTTTTTCCTAAATATATATAATTAGATTAAGTACTGGTAGCATGGGAGCTCAAATTGAAAGGATCCACAGCCGACTAGTCTAGGTTGACTTGTCTTTTTCACATAGGTCAGTCCATGGTGCAGTCTAACGGTTTAAGTGGTCCGATTTTATCGATTTTTGACAAATTTTCAAACCAAATCGTTTAAATCGGTTTGAAAAAAATCCCAAACCTAAACTAAACCATTTTAAATGGTTTGAAAAAAGCGCAAACCGAAACATAACGGTTAAACCGCTGTTTTCGCCGTATATTTTTTTGTCCGTCTACTTTTACACCATTAATTTCTTGAATTCAATATATATTTATATCTTACTAGTAATAAATCTAAAACAAACTAAATACATCTATATAAATTTAAATACCAAATAAATTAAAGTGAAATCACAATAAACTAAAACATAATTTTTTGTTCGCCATTTTTTTGGTTAATGACGTTACGATAATGTTACAATAAAAGTCTACTAAACTAAATATAAGGCCAAAAATTTTAAGGCCCTGTTTATGCTCCATAATTTTCTCATTAAAATGAAAAATATGACTATTATCCATCATATCAATCAACTATATTTGACTTTTTATCTCTTATGTGGAGTCCATAACGATTATATTTTTCATTTTCATTTTTACAAGTGGCTCAAACGGGGGCTAATGATGTCAAACAAATCGTGATCAAGGTTTACTATAAGCTTACCAAAAAAATTATTGATCTGGACATATACTTCTCCTTTGTCTGCAAATTCAACAAAAAATCACACAGTTACACTTAACAATTCTTCAATTGCAATGGAACGTGTTTTTCACTGTACAAAACCTGACAGAAAAAATAAAACTAAAATCCCGATTGAGCCTAGAAATCAGGGAGCCATAAAAGGCTTGACAGAAAAAGATATAACCTAAAAATAAGAAGCCCATTAAAGGCTAAAGATAAATATAACATTTTCTTGGACGAATGCTTGGACTTTTCATCAGATTCAGTGATTCACTTGGCGAAAAAGAGAAATGCATCGTTTTGGGATTCGAGAAGCGCGGAGGGGACTAGAAGTAAAATTGAAAGAAACCCCCTTTCTATTTCGTGTTATTCAAAGGGTGTAAGTAATATAATCCAAGCCCAAATCCTTCATCTTTTCTATTTTGGAGCTCATATGGCTTTTGAGGCCCTATGCCAAGACAAAAATTAAAACTTGACCCAATAATAATAATAATTATTATTAGGATTATTGAGTAATAATAATATATATGTAATAGAAAATTTAAAATTGACAAAAATTTTCACAAATGACAAAAGTCACAAAACTATTGAATTTTACATATTTGGATGAATTTAAAAAAAAAATCACATTTTTATTTTTATTTTTATGTATTTTTTCATCTATCCTATTTGCTTTTAAACCGCAATTAAAATTTTCAAACCTTGATTCAAAATCATTTAGTTGATAGGTCCACGTGGCACCAAACTGACGATTTCTAAAATGCGATTTTGATTCGATTTTTCAGTTTGACGATTTTCGCTTACGCCCTTGATGCAGTCTATATGGAATCTAGTCGTGTTGTGCTCGAGTCGAACTTTTCAATCATTGGGCCACCATGAGCTCGAGCAACCGAAATAGTTTTGTTCATATCTAGGCGCAACCAATAAGGAAACACATGATGGAAAGGAACGAAATGTCTCTTTAATATCATGCGAAATTACAATGCCTGTTAGAAATATGTTACAGCAAATTTAGAATATTCCAGCTCATGTCTAGGATGTTAATTAGTTTGTGATTAGCCTGTTAATTAGCAAATTAGTCAGTTAATTACTCATTCTTTTTCTCTATAAATGGAGTCATTGTATTCATTAATAAATTATTGGATTGTGGAATTCCAATCCCTCCTTTCATGGAGGTTTCTTCTCCTCCAATCATGGAGTGCCTCTTTCTTTTGCTTTATGGAGTTTAAGTTCATTCAATAAATTCTAACAATGCCAAGTATATCTAATGTCAACGTTGAATCTTCTGTCTTAGCCAAGTGCAACAGTCATGTCGATTAGGACATTTAAGTACATAACTGTATGCAAGTTCAATTATATTAATGCATACTTATTTTCGTCATTAACTATAAATAATATTTATTTATGTTAATTTTATCAAAGATTGAAAAAGTTGACAGCAAAAAAAGATGGCGACGTTAACAAATTCTTAACTATAGTTAAATTTCGTTAGAGATTTGTGTTTAAAAACGATATTTTATCAATCATCCCTTGTCCCAATTAAATCTAGCCAATTCTTTTTGAGGTTTTGACTAGTGGATTTTAATGAAATAATGTTTAGATATTTGAAAAAAGGGACTTGAAAGCGATTAGCTGACACATTTGATTTCGATGTGAATATATTTCTATTCTTGAATCACGAGAGTTGTTGATTATAATTCTTTGCTATTACTTGGGACTTTATATGTATATTCTTGAAATGGGTGACTTCATTTTAAAGCTCATCGGTAGTAAGTGCCGCGATATTATTGCTTATGCACAAACACCAATATTTGTTTTTTCTTTTTTTCTGTTGGCATTGTGCAACAATTTCGGTAAAAATTATAGAATTAAAAATATTGCACAATGGTTGGTAAGCTATTCTAACCTGAGACTTCTGACATGTACGTGTAATCTCTAATAAACTTGGCTAAGAGAGATGCTTTAAGCAAAAGTGAATTACCAATTATATAATCTAAAAAGTTTTATCTATTGTCAACCAAAAAAAATTGCTCTGGTGGATTCAGCACGTGCAGCCACAGATGCTCCCCATGTGCTGGATCCGCAACTATCAACACGATGTACAACACAGTCCCTTGCAAGGCAAGTCCACGAGCTCAATACTTTTTTTGAAAAAATTAATTTATGTATATATAATTGTGGGGGTGTCTACTCTTGGCATTTTTAATGGACTTAATGGTTTGGCCATGAGGGTTTAGGGTTCGATATGAGTGGGGGCTGTCTATTTTAGTTTTTAGGGGCAATTCTAGCTTTTCTCCCCTACAACTTGTTGTTTCGTATAAGGACGAGTCCTTTCCTTTGTGTACTGATATAGGTTGGTAGAAGGAGACACCCCCGAGGACGAGCAAGGCAGATCACAGCACACCGATGCAAGGCCATCGACCCTCATAGGGCGTTCTACCACTACACCCAGGGAGCGCTCTACCACTACATTTAGGAAGCGCTCTACCACTACGTCTAGGGAGCGCTCTACCGCTACCCCAAGAAATCATTCTACCACTAAGCAAAATCTTCAACGGGAATGATATCCTTTGTCCAAACACTTAGCCATAAAACCTTTAACGAATCGACAAGGTTACATGGCCCCTGATACAGGTACAATCTTCAGACGAGAAGTTAAGGACTCATCACTCAGAACGTGGGTGTAGTGGGAATATCATCGTGGGACACGTGGCATCACAACCGCCCAGCGGTTACCTAGTGCCTAATATCTATAAATACCCCCGGATGAGACGCAGGTAAGGGATGATTTTTTTTAGCTCCCATTCTCGTTTTTAGCCATCTGATTTTCAAATATATTCTTTCCAAGTCTGAAAACTAATTCTCACGCCGGAGGTAAAACGGGGGAGAAAGCCCCGCCTTCATTTTTCAGGTCTTGCATACTTGACGGAGTGGTGGAAACGCCAAACATTACCGGGTAACTAGAAGGGTGTTGAATCACCGCCTTTCATTGGCGCCGTCTGTGGGAATATCCGTTTGAACTAAAAAGTCATGTCAAGAAGACGAACAAGAAGTGATACTCGCCTGGTTGGGAATACGGCGGAGACGGAGTCGGAGTCAGTTGCAAGGGGTCATGAACCGCCACCGCCCCCGCAGTATGTGACGCAGAGTCAATTCAGCGCTTTGGAAAACCAATTGGCAGCAATGATGGTGCTTTTACAAGACCAGTCGCAGAGAACCACCATCCCTCATTTAAGCCCGACGGAAGTGACGAATCAACAACCGCCTCAAGCGCCACCCGCGGTTGTCTCACCCACCTCTCAGCGGGGAGCGGGAGACGCGGGAGCCCCAATGACCGGAGCTCAACAGCCCCCGCAAACCATGGTGGACCTGGAACGAAAGATGGAAGAAATCATGTCACAGAAGATAGACGATGCGCTGTCCAAAAAGAAGGATAGGCGGAGACAGATGGTTTTGGAGGAGGATCCGTTCGCCCCAGAAATCATGGCGATCCCTTTGCCTAAAGGCTTCAAACAGCCCATGATTGAAGCCTATGATGGAGTCACGGACCCGCTTGACCATCTACGAACTTTCGTGGATCTGATGAGACTTTATGCCGCCCCGGACGCCGTGATGTGCCGATCCTTTCCCCCCACGCTCAGGAGGGAGGCAAGGGACTGGGTAGCAACCTTGGCCCCGCGCTCTATCAAGTCATTTGATGAGCTCTCCAGGAGCTTTGTGGCTTATTTCCTAAGCAGCAAGAGGAAGAGGAAGACAGCCATTGGGTTGATGCAGGTCGTACAGGACAAAGACGAGTCATTACAGGAATACCTAGCCAGGTTCAGCCGGGCGACTCTTGGCATTAGAGACCTGCAAATGTCCGCAGTGGTTACAGCCTTGATGAATGGAACGCGAAATCGGGCCTTTAAGATGTCACTGTCCAAGAACCCCCCGGAGTCGATGCATGACCTGTTAAAGAAGGGAGACAAGTATGTCGATGCGGAGGAAGCGGAGAAGGTAACTAAAAATCTCAGGGATGGAAGGGAGAAGGAAGGTAATAAGCGAAAAACCTATGACGAGCAAAAGCACAATGATAGAAATAAGCAGAAGAGTGAACGCACGAGCAAGGGTTATTTCCAAGACCGGTCAGTCAGGCAAAAACGAGAGGAGGTCAAGACACCCACCCCTTTGAACATTCCACGAACAAAGTTATTGATGGAGATACAGCACATGAAGGAGCTCGAATGGCCCAAACCAATGCTAACCCCTTCGGGCAAGAGAAATCAAAGTAAATACTGCCATTTTCATAGAGATCACGGGCATGATACCGAAGAATGCCTACAGTTAAAGGAAGAAATTGAGCGCCTGTTGAGACGGGGGCTATTGGCAAAGTATGTGAAAAACGATAAGAGCAGGCAAAGGGTCGAAGGTATGCCCCCACCAAGAGCAGGAGTGATAAACATGATCATCGGAGGAGTAGCATCGGGCGGCGACTCAAATTCAGCTAGGAAGAGTTATGCGCGTTCATTAAGGGTCTGCTCTATACAGAAAAAAGCAAGATTCAACCAGAGTATAACTTTCGATGAGGAGGACTTGATTGGTGTAACCCACCCCCATGATGACGCCTTAGTAATAGTAGGCGATATTGCGGATTTTGACGTGAAGAGGGTATTAGTCGATGGAGGGAGTGCGGCAAATGTCCTCACCTGGGATGCCTTCTTGGGTCTAAAAATCCCTCAAGAAAGGTTAAAGGTGGTGACTACCCCCCTACAAGGCTTTGGAGGGGCAACAGTGATACCGGAAGGGATTGTAGAGCTTTCAGTCACGCTTGGGACATACCCAGCGACAGTGGTGATTGTGACTAATTTCTTGGTTGTCAAGACCCCCATGGCTTATAACGCTATCTACGGCCGGCCATTGCTAAATGCAGCTGGCACAGTCCCATCGACATACCATCAAATTATGAAGTTCCCAACCAGCAGGGGGATCGGGAGCGTGCGAGGAGACCAGGATGCATCAAGAAAGTGCTATGTGGATAGTATACAAGCCAAAAGCCCACCATCAGTCATGATGCTGGATGTAGAACTCCCGAGGGAGCGGATCGAGCCGCTTGATATGATTGAAAGAATCTTTATTGACGAAGGAAAGGAGTTTCTTGTTGGAACAGGTCTGGGATCCGAAGAGAAGGAAAAATTGGCGAAGTGTCTAGCCGAAAATTTGGATGTCTTCGCTTGGAACCCAAAGGATATCCCGGGGATTAGCTCAACCGTCGCGCAGCACCGCCTCGGTGTCCAGCCAGGGGCTAAGCCAGTGAAGCAGAAAAAGAGAAACCTTGCCCCTGAGAGGCAGGCTGCGGCCAGAGCAGAGGTGGAAAAATTGCTACAGGCGGGTTTCATCCGAGAGGT
>NC_036258.1:14140947-14142207 GCF_002742605.1 Olea europaea var. sylvestris | reverse complement strand
GGGGTATCATCAAATTTCAATGGCCGAGGCCGATCAAGAGAAGACGTCATTTATCACGGACTTCGGTACGTACTGTTACACAGCCATGCCATTTGGCTTGAAAAATGCAGGAGCGACGTATCAGAGGATGGTGAACAAAGTCTTTCGTGGGCTAATCGGGGATGTCGTAGAAGTCTATGTTGACGATATGGTGGTCAAGAGTGCCAGAGCCAATGACCATGTCCTGTCTGCAAAAAGTGTTTGACGTTGCCCGACAAAGCAGATTAAGGTTCAATCCAGAGAAGTGTGTTTTTGGTACCGCAGGTGGAAAATTTCTAGGTTTCATGATCACGCAAAGGGGCATCGAAGTGAACCCGGACAAAATTCGGGCAATCCTAGAAATGAAAAGCCCCACCAGCAAGAAGGAAGTTCAGAGGCTGACGGGGCGGGTAGCGGCCTTAAATCGTTTCATGAGCCGGGCGGCGGACAAATGCTACCACTTCTTCAAAGCCATAGGGGGCTCCTCCAATTTTGAATGGACCCAGGAATGCGAAGAGTCTCTTAGGAACTTGAAGCAGTCATTACAAGAGCCCCCGGTCTTGACCAGCCTATCTCCTGGGGACGTGTTGTGTCTCTACTTGGCAGTATCACCAAAGGCCGTCAACGCGGTCCTGGTGAAAGAGTTCTTGAAGGCGCAGAAACCAGTCTACTATGTGAGCCAAGTATTGAGGGGTGCAGAAATAAGATACAGCCTGACTGAACAGCTGGTGTTTGCATTAATTGTCGCAGTCAGGAAATTGAGGCCTTACTTTCAGTCTCACACGGTGCAAGTAATGACTGACCAACCTATCAAGCAGATTCTACATCGGCCCGAGACCTCTGGGAGGCTGTTAAAATGGGCCATTGAGTTAAGCGAGTTTGATATCGAATTCAGGCCAAGGACAGCTATTAAGGCACAGGCTTTAGCAGACTTCATCGTTGAGCTCACCACCCCGCCCGAGCTCCCACCAGGGAAGCAGGCAGATTGGAAAATTTTTGTCGATGGATCTTCAAATGACGAAGGATCCGGGGCGGGGTTCATAATGATAGGTCCGAATGAAGAAGAGTTGGAATACTCACTGCACTTTGAATTCCCAGCAACAAATAACGAGGCCGAGTACGAAGCGTTAATCACAGGTTTGGGATTGGCAGCCAGACTCGGGGTCACCTCAGTGGAAGTTTGCAGTGACTCTCAGTTGATAATCGGGCAAGTGACGGGGGAATTCGAAGCAAAGGACGGAA
>NC_036258.1:14138146-14140230 GCF_002742605.1 Olea europaea var. sylvestris | reverse complement strand
ATCGACCACAGGCTGACTTCAGTTGCTCACCCGCAGGCAAATGGGCAAGCAGAAGTGACCAACCGAACCATACTGTGGGGTTTGAAGACAAGATTAGAAAAAGAAAAAGGACTTTGGGCTGAGGAGTTGCCCAATGTACTGTGGGCATATCACACTACCCCCCGAGAGTCGACCGGGGAGACGCCATTCAAACTGGCCTTTGGGATGGAAGCCGTGGTTCCGGTTGAGATCTTAAGCGAGACAGGAAGGATGAAAGTCAAGCAACCCGACGACGCAGCAACTAGGGGAGAGCTCGACCTCCTCGAGGGGGTAAGGGACAAGGCGGCGATAAGAATGATGGCTTATAAACGAAGAGCCGCTGAGTACTTCAATCGGAGAGTAAAGCCAAGGGTCTTCCAGCCAGGAGATCTCGTTCTAAGAGATGCAGCAGCGGCAGGACACCCCCCACCAAAGCTTGGTCCAAACTGGGAAGGCCCGTACGAAGTGATTCGCAGGCTGGGAAAGGGAGCTTACAGCTTGAAAGATATAAAAGGAAGGCCGCTAGGTAGACCATGGAATGCGGAACACCTCAAAAAGTATTACCAGTAAAACTCAAAATGTACTCGCCGGCTGCGCTTTTGTAAATATAGTATATTAGGTTGCATTGCTTATTTTCTCTATGTAATGCCTCACAAAGGCACCCTTAGTTGTAACAATTTATCTTATTCAATGAAAGACCTTGGCGGTGACGGATGATGAGGGCTCTACGGAAGGGACAGCCTAGCTGGGACGTCCTGGTGCACCTACTGAACTCACAAGACCAGGAATTTTTTATGCCAACAAGCAACTTTGAACTCCACGCCCACCCCACTAAGACACGCAGTCGACATAGCCTATGCAGCTAGGTGGAGAGCCTTGGAAAGTCAAAAAATTGGCTAAGGCCCTTAACCACCAAATCACCCCCTGCAGTCGACGCAGCCCACGCGGCTAGGTGGAGAGCCTTGGAAAGCCAAAAAATTGGCTAAGGTCCTTAACCACCAAATCACCCCCTGCGGTCGACATAGCCTACGCGGCTAGGTGGAGAGCCTTGAAAAGTCAAAAAGTTGGCTAAGGCCCTTAACCACCAAATCGCCCCCTGCGGTCGACATAAACTACGCGGTTAGGTGGAGAGCCTTGGAAAGCAAAAAAATTGGCTAAGGCTCTTAACCACCAAATCACCCCCTGCGGTCGACATAGCATACGCGACTAGGTGGAGAGCCTTGAAAAATATATATATATATATATATGAACACTCCCCCGCACCATCAAGCAGTGAAAAGAAAAATAACATGAGAGACAACATTTTAAAGGAACCACGCATCCAGCGCCAATAATATCGAATGAAAGATGTGTTTATACATTCGAAGAATTCTTGCCCACATCCCGAGCAAGTAGGAGATAACAAGGC
This sequence comes from Olea europaea var. sylvestris, assembly GCF_002742605.1. Classification (NCBI taxonomy): domain Eukaryota; kingdom Viridiplantae; phylum Streptophyta; class Magnoliopsida; order Lamiales; family Oleaceae; genus Olea; species Olea europaea. The sequence continues at coordinate 14,138,804 of NC_036258.1, read as the reverse complement.
TAAGCAAAAGTAAACACTGAAAAGGAAAAACTAGCAAGGAAAACAACAACTAAGTAATGCATCAGTTCGAAGGGGAGACATCCCCACTACCCCCTTGTGATGAACGACCGAGTGATCTGGATGACTGAGCTACGCTCTCCTTTCCCTTGCGCTGTGCGAGAAATCTATCCAAGCCGGAGGGGTCTATAGAAGGATGTTCGGCCATAATCCACTCCTTGGAGAGCTTAATTGATGCAGACATCGCCTTCCCCCCGTATGAGTTCAAAGCCTTAGCATAATCGGACGATGTCTTAAACTGATCCACAGCCGCCTTGAGATCTCCTGCGTACTCACCTGAGGCCTTATACCTCTCAACCACCTCTTCAGGAGCACGAGCCAAAACAGAGCGTAAGTTGTCGATCTCCGTCTCTTGCTCACGAGCTCGAGCGTCCGACATCTCCAGAGATTTCCTCAAGGAGGATATTTTCTTCTTGTGGTGATGAGCCTCTTTTTTCTTTTCTTCAGTAAGAGTTTTCAGTTCTGAGGCTAGGCGGCGATTCGACTCAGCGAGTCCGGTCTGGAGGGCCACCACCTAAAAAAAAAAAATGTATAAGGGGAAAAAGAGTGAAACCACGAGTTAAGGTCTAACTTAAAAAGCGAGATCCAACATAAAAAAAAA
>NC_036258.1:14070332-14137968 GCF_002742605.1 Olea europaea var. sylvestris | reverse complement strand
TAAGTTGAAATCAGTTAAACTCACAAGGTAGAGTACCAAAAAAAAAAGGGAGAGAGGGTGGGGGTGAACATGAAAGCTTACCATCAACGAGGGTAAGGCCCTCATCTCCTCCTGGCAGAGTCTTCAATACCTCATCAAGATCAAAGTCCATACCTGAAACAAACATCCAAGCTCGTTAGTCTCGACGAGCTAAAGGCAAAAATAATAAATGAACGTGTGTGCATGCTAAAAAAAAAAAAAGAGAAAAAGAAAAACAACATAAACGACCTACCAATTGGACGACTCATCCCCACTTTCAACATGTTCTTCATGGTAAGGACTGACCCTAAGTCAGGTGCAAGGGGCGGAACATCAACCAAGTCCTGGATTTGAGCTTCTAGAAAGGGAGTAGCTTCTACTTGGCTATTGAAGAGACGAATTTGGGGGTGTCGCCAGTTTGTGTTAAAAGAAAACTTACCCTTTGAAGGCCGGACGAAGAAAAATCGGGACTTCCATCCACTATTCGAATTCCTAAACTTAGGAAATTGCATAGGTACCCTAGTGGTAAAATAGACAAATGCATTACATTGAACTAACTCATGCATTTCGAAGATACACCTAAAAAGATCCATGGAAGGTGATATTCCCTTTTTGAGACAGACGTACAGAAAATATAACGCTTTTCTCCATGCATTAGGATTAATTTGACTAGGAGTAAGGTGAAACTCGTTGAAAATCGATACAAAAAAAGGGATGAATGGGGAACCGAAAACCCCCGTCCATAACATCCTTGTACATGGCTATCTCACGGGGGTCGGACCCGGGGAGCCTTTCTTTAGGACCAGGGGCTCTATAGACGTAATCATCAACCCGGTCATACTTTCCTAGACATTTTTCTAGCTTGAGTGGTGAATTGTAGAGACTATAACTTTTTGGGATATCAAAGGGGACAACCTCACCGGACGGGTCACGCCCGATTTCCAAGTTTTGGCCTGGAGATTTGGAAGAACCAATGTGTCTCTTTGGGAGATTTGGAACGAATGGCTGAGAGTCAACCGAATGAGTTTCACTATCACTATCATAAAGGGATTTGCTGGATGAAGGGGGCGAGTCACTACAAGGGCGGATCGAAGGACCGGACCAACCACGAGAATTAATGGACGGCGGTAGACGGCCAGCCCGAAGGCTGGCCGACGGTCGACCAGCTCGACCAGCCCTATGACTGGTCGACACCCGTCGACCATCTGGTCGACCAGCGGGGCTGGTCGAGCAACCAGCCCCGCTGGCCGGCGACCGACCCCCCCGTGGGTCGGTCGGACTCCCGCCGGCATCCTCCGACTAAGGTCCGGTCGAATCACTACACCCCCCATCACTTTTTTCATTGGAAGGAGAAGAAAGGATAGTTTTATACATGACAACAAAAATGATGAAGAGAAAAAATTTAAAGCAAGACTTTGGATGTAAATAAAGAGAGGAAATTACCTTAGAAGAGAGGAAATCTAGGAAGTTGAGAGAAAATGAAAGTGATTTTCTAGAATGAGAATTCCCCCCCCCCCCCTTTTTATAACACTAGAATTCAAATTTTTTGGGGGGGAATTGGAGGGAAACCTCCCTTCAATATTAAAGCCATTCATGAGGATTCATGTGTACAGTACAATGGCCACTCGATCGTGTTTATATGATTCGATTTGCTAATACGAACTATTCTTTTCTCTTTATTAAAAAAAAAAAAATTCAAACCAACCTAAAATTGCTACCCCTTGCCGAAAACATCGACAAGGGATAGAGGGGCTAATGATATAGGTTGGTAGAAGGAGACACCCCCGAGGACGAGCAAGGCAGATCACAGCACACCGATGCAAGGCCATCGACCCTCATAGGGCGTTCTACCACTACACCCAGGGAGCGCTCTACCACTACATTTAGGGAGCGCTCTACCACTACGTCTAGGGAGCGCTCTACCGCTACCCCAAGAAATCATTCTACCACTAAGCGAAATCTTCAACGGGAATGATATCCTTTGTCCAAACACTTAGCCATAAAACCTTTAACGAATCGACAAGGTTACATGGCCGCTGATACAGGTACAATCTTCAGACAGGAAGTTAAGGACTCATCACTCAGAACGTGGGTGTAGTGGGAATATCATCGTGGGACACGTGGCATCACAACCGCCCAGCGGTTACCTAGTGCCTAATATCTATAAATACCCCCGGATGAGACGCAGGTAAGGGATGATTTTTTTTAGCTCCCATTCTCGTTTTTAGCCATCTGATTTTCAAATATATTCTTTCCAAGTCTGAAAACTAATTCTCACGCCGGAGGTAAAACGGGGGAGAAAGCCCCGCCTTCATTTTTCAGGTCTTGCATACTTGATGTACTCTTTTTTTCAATTTCGTCTCTTCACTATTTACGTATCTTTTTAAGTCCCTCCCCTTGGACGAGGACGAGCTTATCCTCATGTCTCTTGGTCTTTTGTTGAATATGGGGGTTAATTTAATGCGTCTTCTTCGTTTCACCCCAATTCTTTCGCAAGGACAAAGGCCTCCAGGACTTTCTCTCCCATTTTGTTGGCAAGGGACTTTGGTATGCATCTTCACTAATTAGATTCAACTGTCACTCTAAATAGAATGTTTTTTTTTTTCCTAACTATATGTAGTTAGATTAAGCACCGGCGACATGGGAGCTCAAATTGAAAGGATCCACTGCCGACTAGTCAAGGTTGACTTGCCTTTTTCACGTAGGTTGGTCCATGGTGCAGTCTATATGGAATCTAGCCGTGTTGTGCTCAAGTCGAACTTTTCAATCATTGGGCCACCATCAGCTCGGGCAACCGAAATAGTTTGGTCATGTCTAGGCGCAACCCTTAAGGAAAACATGATGGAAAGGAAGGAAAAGTCTCTTTAATATCATGCGAAATTACGATGTCAAGTATAAATATTGTCAACGTTGAATCTTTTGCCTTGGCCAAGTGCAATGGTCATGTCGATTAGGACATTTAAGTTAAGTACATAACTGTATGCAAGTTCAATTATATTAATGCATACTTAATTTCGTCATTAACTATAAATAATATTTATTTATTTTAATTTTATCAAACATTGAATAAGCAAAAAAAGATGGCGATGTTAACAAATTCTTAACTATAGTTAAATTTCGTTAGAGATTTGTGTTTAAAAACGATATTTTATCAATCATCTCGTCATTATTAAATCAAGCCAAGTCTTTTCAAGGATTTTGACTTTGTGAATTTTAATGAAATAATGTTTAGATATTTGAAAAAAGAGACTTGAAAGCGATTAGCTGACACATTTGATTTCGATGTGAATATATTTCTATTCTTGAATCACGAGAGTTGTTGATTATAATACTAAGCTATTACTTGGGGACTATATATGTATATTCTTGAAATGGATGTCTTCATTTTAAAGCTCATCGATTAGTAGTTGCCGCGATATTTTTGCTTATGCACAAACACGAATATTTGTTTTTCTTTTATTATGTTGGCATAATGGGTTGATAATAGAGTTAACTAGTTGAATCAAACCAATCAGACACTTCATATCCTTCAAAACAAGATGAGAATTTGACCAACTTCATTCGCACCTCGTTTGGTGGGGATTATAATTAGATTTTTAATAAATTTTGATAGAAATTTTTAAAAATATATAATTAATATTGATATTTGATTTTGACTTAAATTAAAATTCAATTTTAATCAAGACCAAACAAGAGCATAAATTAGCGCGTGACCGTAGGTGAATCATGTTAGGATGGACAATCCAACTCAAGAATGTGATGATTGGCTTGGTTCTGTTTATAAAACAATTATAAGGTGAAATTTAAATGAATTGTCCGGCTCGTTTTCCAAAAAAAAAATGTTGGAGGAAAGAAATAAAAAAACAGTATAATGGTTACGTATAGGCTACATCCACCCACAAAATTGGAAAAAATAAAAGTCGCAAAATTGAATCTTTTATTATACGTAACATATATTTATAATCCACTCCATACAAATCGTTAAATACATACCTTTCTACAACAACATGACGAGGATTTGGTTTCACATGCCCAATTATTTTACAAATGTCAAAGATTTATTTTATGATTTCGAATCCCTTTATGTCTTCTCCATTTGTCATGATAATCATGAATTTTTCATTCTGAACCTAGACACTCCTAGTCTCCAAATTAAGTACGTATCTAGCAATATGTTACATAATACAATCCTTATAAATTCTCTCTTATTATTATTTTTTAGATGACAATATGGATTGTACAATACTTATAAATATTATAAAAAAATCTTATTAATTGTACAATCGATTCATGTTCGATATTATGTATCAATAATTATCAAGAAATAAAAATAAATTCGAGAAATGAATTAGATTAAAGATAGCAAGAAAGCTGAAGAGTCAATTATGACATTATGGTTGATTGCTATTTTTTGATGAATTAAGCTACTCAAATAGGGAAATTTGACAAGAAATACTGATAGAGCTGACATGATGAACTATGGTTCGCCTTTATTTATCTATTTTTTTTATTTTTAAATTCCACATTCCAATAAATAAATGTCAAGTCTTGCATGTCACAAATTTCTATCAAATTTCACTGTTTAAGTGGCATGATTGATATTTGAGGATGGTTAACATTTGAAAAAGTTAAACAAATACAAAAATAGGAATTTTCGTAACAAGTGATTATTCATATGCAAATTAAGAATCAATTATAAGTAAATTAAATGATCTTATTAGAAGTGAATGCATCATTATTATATGATGAATATATATGATTCGCCAAATCCATATAAAATTCATCAACATGAGCACAAACGAAATCTTGAAAAATGAATTGATTGAATATTGAGGACAAACCCGTAATTACATAAATTATGGGTAGTTTAGATGCTTTGCGACTTCATTTGAATCTAGATCTTCTTCATAAATTGGGATTGGCCACTCATCTTTGAGATGCCTGGTTGTGCCAATTTCCTTAGAGCTTGAGGAAAGATTAATGCAAAACCATTTGATTCAAGGTTAAGGGGCCAAAGTGATCGGAATTGACCTAACAAAGGGCTTTTAGTAGCGCCATTAGAATCTTAGCCTTTTGAACAGAGGCAGTCCTAAGGACATGCGGGTTGAGCGACCGCATAGAACCTCAAAATTGTAGGGGCACCAAAAAAATTTTGTGTTATAGTTGTATATTTTTTTATAATTAAATATTTAAAATATATATTAATTTTAAAATATAAAATTTTTATTATTATGCATAGGATATCAAAATTAAGAATAATGTGACTAAATAATTATAATTTTCCTTGAATAAAATATTCTTAAATAGTATTTCTACCTTAAATAATATAAGAAAAAAGGAAAAAATCGAAAAGAGATCAAGTCGGCCAGAGAATTGAGAGAAGAAAGAAAAATTGAGTAACTGCCTTTTTCAATCGTCTTTTTCAATTGCCTCAAAGATAATTGATCCAAAGAATGGAGAAACCAACCGTCTTTTTCTCCAGTCATCTTTAATCTGGCTCCAAAAAATTCTGCCTTTTCCTTAAGCGACGATCGACGATTCATATTTTTCATTAAACCTGCTGAAAATTTGAATTACCTGTTATCTTTTTTTTTTATTATTATATTTTTGTCAATTTCGTTCCATGATTTCACTTATTTGAATTTGCTTTGCAAGAACTTGTTAAGCTTTGCCTGAACGTGGAGACTGAGGATTGAGGATGCACGACAAAATTTTCCTCCGAAGAAGTTGAACACTTACAAGTTAGTTTTTGTTTCCTTAACATATTTTTTCTTCAATAATTTCTCTGAATATTCAAGAAAATATAAATTTCTTTTTAATATTTTTTCAATGTTCTGAAGATGGATTCACCGTCCTTAATTAATAATTACTAATTTAATAAGTGAAATCAATTAACTGTGAAGAGATTTACTATTAAGTGAAATCAATTAATTGTGAAAATGGTTTCATTGTTCATAATTTATAATTACTAATTTAATAAGTGAAATCTAATAACGAAATTGATTCATTGAATTTTTACTACCCTTTGACTCTCTTTTCGTTTGATTGGTGATACACAGATTTTTTAAGAATCAAAATTGATTTAATTCCTGTTACAGCTGCATCTGCTGAAAGAAATATTTCAAAATTGAAGTTATTAAAATCTTATTTGCGATCAACCATGTTACATGAACAATTGAATGAATCAATTTTGATATCTATTGAGCAAGACCTTCTAGAAAATATTAATTACGAAAATTTAATTAGTGAGTTTGCATTTAAAAATGCAATAAGAAATATTTTTACATGATTTGTAGTATTTCAAGCTCTACACTTGACTTGATTTATGTACCTTTTTTTTTTTTTCAAGGTTTGCTTTTATGAGATTGCATGTAGAGGCTAGTGGCTTAGATGGTTCTTTGTTGAGGACATATGAATTTTGATGAAGTTCGGAGATACTTTTGAGCTTTATTTATGTTTTTCCTATGTTCATATATGTTAAAAAATATATATATTAACTATCATATTTTTGCAATAAAATAATAATATTAATTTTTTTTAATATATATTTTAGTTATTTGAAAGGGCACAATTTTAAAATCTCGCACAAGACATTCAAAATCTCAAAGCTAGCTCTACTTTTGAAGCACAGCTCCTTCTTCGGGAGGAGCTTTCATGATGGACTAGCCTTGTGCTGTCTCTCACAATTTCAATTCAAAGCAAAGGAAAGTGATCTTTCACTTCGTTAAAACACGTAAGAATCAATGAGATGGGGTAAGATTAATTTATGCTTCTTTTGCTGGAGGTAAGTCGAGCTCATAAGTATGTACGATATTTTAATTCAGGTCAACAATGAAAAATGCCACATATAGTGTATAACAACAATATATCACACATACTAGGATTAAATAACAATATATTATGAGGTGAATTAACATTAAGAAATGAGAACCAATAAAAGACTCGTTCTTTGCTTGTGGCAACTTCTCTGGATTTTATTTTAAAATGCCAACGTAGTTAAGAGAAGTAACACAATCACTTATATGTTGGTTAGTATTTTATACTTAACTGCATTATCATGCTCTACAAGATGGTGGTTCCTTTTAAGTATGTTAGACTCTAATATCTTTTTAAACCTTAAGGTTTCATCCTAAAAGGTTAGTCTTATTACAAGAAATAACACAGACCCTTATACGTTGGTTAGTATTTTCATACTTAATTGACATAGCCTTTTAAGTTTCCAGGATGTTGGATTTTCACCAATGATTGTGACTCAAACATTCTCCACTTCACTTCATCAAAACATTGCTCACACGGGACATCTAAGGCGAAAAGCTTTCCTACCAATATTTTTTTAAATTTCACAACTTCAACATGTCGCTTTTTTTGTTCATCTTTGACGTAAGAGCCCACGAGTACGGTTAAAATATTGATTTACGTAATTGGAAGTAATCAATTATTTTATGATGAAACCTAGAAATTGATCATTGATCCAATTTGAGTACTCTAGAGGGTGGATTATTAAGAATTCATAAATTACATGTCAACAGGTATTTTAAAATTTCAATTTATAAATCAAGTATACATTTTATTTGTTCAAATACCAGGTATTAATTTAAGTATTTATATTAATAATATTATTAATATAATCAACCAATCCCCAACCGTATTACCCCCAAACCGTAATATTTCCTCTCTATTCATTCTCTCTCTCTCTCTTCCTTCTCTCTTCGTTTTTTCATTTAAAATATTGAATCATCGCGGGAGACAACGCTGTGCTAGTAGCGACTGCTACGTGACACCACAGATCTGCTTGTGGTGGTTTTCATGTTGTCATCGTATTGTGATGATGTGGTGCAGTGGTGTGATGTTGGCCGTGGTGGTAAATCTGATTGGGGTGTGGTGGTGGTGTTGATGCTACTTGTGATGGTGGTAATGGTGGTTTGAGGTGGTTTTGGTGTTGTTGGGGGGATTTTAGGTAGTTTTAGTTGGTTGTGCATGTAGAGGTACTGGAGGTTACGGGCGTCGTGAGGGAGGTTTCTCTAGTATTCTAGTTATCTCCGCACCCATAATCGACCACTGGTAATGATGGACGTCGCTGCTATATGCGTGGATGGGTGGTTGGGATTGGCTCAGTTGACCGATCGAGATGGATGGAGAGGCACGGAGGAAATGATAATGTGTAATTGGTCGACTAGACTGTTGATTTTACGTATGAGGGCTATTGATTTTGGGTGTGGTGATGTTGCATATTATTGTTCACAGGAAGATGGGGTGGCAGTGGTGTTGGATTTAGTGGTGGTGGCTTTGTTGGTGGTGGGGTTGTGCTTTAGTGGTGGTGGCGTGTTGGAGTTGTGAGAATGGTCGCAAGTGGTCGTAGTGGTAGTGGTGATAGTGTTGATAGCAGTGGCATGTGACCCATTATTTGGTATATGTGACTAACTATTTAACTGTGACTTTAAAATTCAATAATTTTTGTGACCAATAAATTTGAAAATATGTCACCAATAAATAAATTGTGATCTATATTTTTTATCTGTGACCAACAAAATAAAGTGTGACCTAAAATTTTTTTTATTTATGAACTCGAAATAATCTGTGACTAATTAATTTTATAATATGTGATCAATAAATAAGTTGTGATTTATAATTATGTACATGTGCCATTAATTAAATAATTGTGATCTTATTATATTTAATTAATAAGATATTTTTAATTAATTTATAAATAACTGATTTTTGCATTTTTAAAAACTCAAGGCTTGAAATTGATACTTAATGCCTGATTTATGATTTTTTTTCCCCATCTTACATAGTGTGTGTACCTAGATTTTTGTATCTAAGATTAGCTGTCAATACTTTTAAGACTTATTAAAGATAAATTAATCAAAAATAAGCCGTCATGAACAAACCCTTCAAAAAGGACGGATACAATTAGCTGTCTATACACGCATATTAGACTTAGCAAACTAAAATACGTATTTACAAATTAATCTTATTAAAGACTAGTCTCACAACTCTACCTTAGTAAGCAAGAATTTTCAAGATATATATTTTATATTGTTTTCCATATACGGCATTGTCAAGGTAATAAATATCACAAAATTTAGTCTAGTCACCACTTGTTCAACCTTTCTCACTATATCTTAGAGTGTTACTTTTATCAACCCCTATAGATATGCAGTCACATACCATAATTTGTTTACCCGATGAACTCGTGCATGGAAGGGCAATACATATACCAATCAAGAGAGCTTTTATGTAGGACATGATCCTTTTTCGATGGAGAATGTGAATGGATTATGGAGTCCGAAAAGAATGATGGAGGTATGAAGAATGGACGTATGTGGAAATAATGGCGGTCCCTTAAATTTTTACAACTTTAAGTGAGAAAAAAGTATCTTTTTAAAAATAATTTTAAGCATAACAAGACATCCTTAAAGTTGAAATGAGAAATAGAATTGTTATTTTTAAAAAGGTTTTATCTTAAGGATTCGTAACAACTTTATTATTGGAGTTCAAACCAATTGCAAAAATGAAATAAAATAAATGAATAAAAGTCAAATCATTATTCTTTGGAATCTTTAGAGTTGTTGGTATTTTATGATCGAGCTCTGTTTATGCAGTCATAAACAATAATTTTGTTGGAGTGGATAGCAAAGAATCTTTTTTTTTTTTTTTCCCATTTGCATTATTCGTCATTTTAAATAAATATCTTCATAAAATTCTTATTGATAATTATATGAATGCTTGATCATACTTCAAAATTTTTTAAAAATATAAAGTGATTTTTCCTTGAGTAGTTTTTTTACAATTATTCTAAGATTATTGAATAATTTCATGCATGTGACGGGTATGCATAACTTTGATCCAATATTTTAAAAGTATAATTCTTGATCGTTCAGAATGCGAATTCACTGAAAATATATTTGAATTAGTTGATAAATTGGCTTATAAGAAGCAAAAATCCACTAAAGTTTGGGCAATAATGTCACATTATGAGCACTTGCACAATTATTAGCCACTTGTGTAACTTTTTAAATATTTTTTCATTGATTTTGACAGGATTTTTATTGATAAAATAGTGCATAACTGCATATAGTTGGACAAGAGGTGCTTATCTATTGCCAAAGAACACATCAAGAAAGAGATAGTCGTTAGCGTAGCACTTAATAAGTTCTCTTCATAGGTTTTCAAAGAGTCGAATAGTTCCAGTGCTGTAAATCTCGTGTCAGTGTTCTTGGTTGTCATTTAGGGATTCAGGTGTGTGTGTGAGAGAGAGATTATATCATTGTAGCAATTCTTCATATTGTGAAAAATAAATAAATAAATAATTTTTGTCTTTGATAATCAATTATTTTTCTTATTATTAAATTTTTTTTGAGTTTTTTAAACCTAAATTCTTGCTTCTGTTTGCATAAATTTTTTTAAGCCCCGTTTGGCCCCCGTTCTTTCCAAATTTTAATAGTTGGAATGATGTTTTTATGAAAAATGTGTGGTTGAAAAAGAAAGATTTTTTTTTATTTGCGTGTAATATTATTTTACGAAAGATTGTGTGGTTAAAAATAAGGGAGGGAAAGAAGACCAAACGGAGAAATTTTCAACCACACATTTCATCAACTTTTTTACTAATATGATTTTTTAACTAAGCAAAACAAGGGGCTTGCATTATCATTTATCTATTTTCTTGATACTTCTAAAAAGAAATTATAGTCCATCTTGACTTACGGCAATTTTGGGTGGTTTATCTTAATGATGCTCTCAATGTATGTTTTATGTTGACTAATTTTGAATTACGTAAGTCCGCATTAAAAATAAGTCGTACATTTGTTGTTTAACTTTAAGATAACTCCATTCATACTCTAAATAAAATTTTTAACGTGTAATAGCCCTTAACTAAATCATAAAAGTTGTATAGGAGAAAAAAAATACACATTTTTAAATACCTGGAAAGATAACCAAATTCTTATTTGATTCCTACGTTATTCGAAAATATGCTTGCACATAAATCATAATATAACAATAAGCTCCTGTTTGGGTTCTATTAAAACCAAAACCACTAGATGTAGAATGCGCTATCGTCTTTTGTCTTTTGGGTCTTCTACTGCAGTCTTTGAAGCATCAAGCCCTCAGGTGAAGGCCCCCTTGTTCTATGTATAGGAACGAATTCTCTTAAGGAAAGCCTTCTTTCTCGTGTCAGATGAGTTCCATAGTTTTGGACAGGACAGGTGGGAACCAGGGGGTCAAGCGTCTTTTAAAGCAATCGGGCAAGATCCCTTCCCCCAGGTTCCCCCAATATGAGGGTCCTTCCTTTCACTTTGGGCGACCTGCCGCCTGCTGCCGTTGGAATGGTGTGTTCGTCTCTGCCTGTTCAAAGAGCGACAATCAATGGTCTTAAAGGAGTAATTTTAATACATTTTTCTTTCTTTCTTTCTTTTAATCATTGCAAAAGAATAAAATATATTATACATAAATTCAAAAAATTTCTTCTTTTTTGAATATTCATTTTTCAAAAAAATTAAATATATATTTTTTCCTCAAAATATCATTAAAATGAACCCAAAGATGGGCTAAACCTTAAATTATTTATTCGGGCTGTGCAGAAGTCAAAGATCCCCGGGTTTGAATCATCAAAAGCGGGCATTATCTGGACAGCTGGGCCCGCCACTGACTGATCCGGTTCATTTGGAGGGAAACCCTGGTATAATGCAAACATTATCGACCGTTTGAACAAAAGTCAACAAAAGCGCACAATTTGTTTGTATTAACAATTAAGCCATAGTATGAGAGTTTTTAAAGAAAATTGAACTAAAATTCTTTCGATAAAAAATTTTAGAAGTTAAAAATTGCTTTTGAGAAGCTGCTTATTAATGTATTTGGATATATTTTTTTTTAAAAAATGATTTACCTGACTTGAAGAGTTTTTAAAGAAAATTAATTTAAGGTAACTTCCTTTAAAAGATTTTATATAAAAAATAGAAGTAAAAGTCGAAACTGTTTGAAACGAGCCCATAGAATGTTCGATCATGCTTACAAATAGGGAAGATTGCAGTAACAGTCTATAACCTTTACATTTTTTTATAGACTTTACCATAACATTTATCTTGTGCCAGCGAAGGTCCCTAACATTTCATAAATATGCACCTGATGTTGTAAAACTATTATTAGATAAGTGCAGAGTATGGAAGCCCTTCATCTTTCCTATAGAACTTGGAATATCTCCTTGAAATTTGTTGTTCAATAGATCAATGCTTGTAGAAGCTCTTTTGATAATCTACAGCTCATACTCGAACCCCTTCAGCAAAATAGTTGAAAAATAGAATCCGGCATGAATTTCATTTTCACTCACATTAATCATGGCCTTGAAGTTCTCTAAAAATCCAGTAAACTCATTATAGAACATATCGAGAATTTGAAGCTTAGGAAATGGAAGCTTCACCTTTGAGGACTTCGATGAGAGAGCTCGAAGATTCGGAAGAGGTTCCATCCCAAAGGAGAATGGGTAACTTATGTCATTGTTTCCAATATTTAGTTCTTCAAACATCCAACAATTGACCAATGTGTGTGGTAATGTTCCATTCAATATATTTCCACTTAAGTCCAAGCGCAACAGTTCACATCCCTTTCTAAATATTTTAGAATAGTGCCGTGAAAGCGATTTTTCTTCAAATTCAAAAATTTCAATCCTTCATTGAGTTTAGGAATGGTGCCATGAAAGTGATTTTTCTATTTTTACTGTTTCCATACTTATTTGTTTTGGGTTTCATTACCTTTTCCCCTTTCTTCTTTTATAGCGATAATAAATAAGAACACTTGGAACAGAGAAATAGATAAGGTGGCAAATACACAGGCAAGTCAATGAAAAAGAAAAAAGAAAAAAAGAGGATGGAATGTCTCATTTTTCCATTAGATATGTATATTTGATCCACAAATGATGTTGACATCGAGCAAAAGAGCGAATTTAAGTTTTAGGTTTTAAATTTTAATAGTACAAAATCTTTAAAAATCTCTGTAGATCTTCTTTTGCAAGCAATCGTGTTTTGTGCATATGTATGCGTGTATTTTGGTTCGATCATAAAGAGGAATGGAGATAATTTGAGAAGGGTCGTGCTGCAGGTACAACCCCTGCCAGACCACACACATCATGGCCCTGGCAAATTTTTTTTTTTTTTTCATGTGGGGCCGCCTGTCTGGGAATGCATTTGAGAAATATGGCACATCATTCATGATAAATTATATAAATATGAGAGAGAGAGACGCGTGGAAAGTGTCAATGAGTGGAATTCCTTTTAACGCGTTTTGGGTTTAATTAAGATTTAAAGACTAATCCAATCTCAATAATTCTCCCTTTTTGAGCAAACCAAAAGTAATTTGTTCCTTATTAATTCATTTAACCATAATTAATTTGGGTTGGCTTCAACTTTGATTAATTCAGTTCTATTCAAAAATATATTTTTGTCGAGCCCATGATACACGATTGACTCATTGAATAATTTAATGCAAGCTTTAATATAAGTCCACTATTGATATGATAATTTGGAAATTAATATTATTTACTAAGTATTTTATTTTAATTGTCTCGACTCGAATTTGACTTATCCAAATTAATTTTTTTTCTTGAATTAATTCATAATTCAATATTTAATATGATCTTGAAAATGAGCACAATATTGATATGATAATTTTCTTGCTAAGTCGTACTTCATTATTTGGGCTGATTTGATACAAATTTTGACTTCAAAACTTAGTTCCTCAAGTTTCAAAATTATTAACTGTTATCCAAATCAAAATCCTCAGCATCCATTGATCCTTATCGGTGCTAAATAATCTTGACTTGTGACATTCTCGTCTAAATATATATTTTTCTCACCGTTAAGAGGAATAAACCAACAAGGACCACTGTTCAAACTTGCTAATAATTCAACAATATCAAATAAAGAAGAAAGACTTTGAACTCAACACGAGTCACACTCTGAGCAAGCAAATATTATGAATCTAAAAATATTCATGCTTCTTGATGTGAGCTTGATCGAGAAAGATGTAGAAACATATGCTAATGCAGCCTCGTATTTGTGATAATCTTGTCGAGGGATGCACGATCACCCTCTTGTTTCATAAGTTCCAGCACATGCTATATGTAGCCTTGTAAAAGTGCTATCCTTATCGAGAACCCACCTGACATTATAATTTACGTATTTAAATGAAATTAGGAATTAAATTTCTTTTTCCCTTTGTAATTGTATTACACTTTTGGACTACTTATCTTAATAATGTTGACTTTTTAAGATGGAACTCCAAATCTTAACAGTTGGCATTCTCAAAAAAAGAAAAAAGAAAAAAAAAGGGTAGTTTGAGATTGTAACTGTAATTATTCTTTTTAATTTTGACAATTTTTACTGTTTTTAAAGGTTAACAAACAGAATTGGAAGGTAGGAGATTTTTCTACACTTCAAATGTTGTATTTCATACCAAGGATCAATCATGCTACTTGTACAATTTTATTTGTACAATAATGGATGACAACATTTGTTGGTATCATCACATCTATCCATTTTTAAAATTATCGGAAATTATTTTTTAAATCATTGGTCCGAATTTCGCTACCTCCAACGTTATCAACAATGTTAGTCAACTAACATTGTACAAATAGCTTAATTCTTCTACAATATTGAAATCATTATCTTGGCGACATTGACGTAAAAAAGTAAAGCCACATTTGTTGGCTTTAAAATGGTCAAACATGATGGCTAGTGAGGAGTGGGTCCTTGTCCAACTACTGCTTGATCTCTTCTCAATGTATATTCCCGTGATGTATTTCTGGGTTAACCCTTAGATAGTGCACATCATTCTTGATGAAAGTAAGGCATGCATTTGATTCCTTTTAACATGTTTAGGGTTTAATTAGGATTTAGAGATTAATTCAATCCCAATAATTATTTCTTTTTGGCCAAAATCCACCGACCAAAATACAAAACATAAGAGCCTAATTCTCAACAAAATAAAATAACACTATGTAGTTGAACCATCTTTTTTATCCGTTCAAGTCTGCCTTCTCTCGAGAAGATGAGAGGCTAAAAATGAAAGTGTCCACAACACATAACGAAACGGTTAATATTAATAATAATTAAGGTACTCTGTGATTAGGATCCGTAGTTCAATGACACATCAATCCACCAGTCATCGTTCAATATGCTAATTTTCACGTGAAAGGGACGAGTATAATGAATTTTACTTAATGAGATACTCGCTATTCCATAATCAATCCAACCATGTAATTATATAAAAATTATTTTATCAATATAAATCGAGAATTATCACATAATGGAAAATGATAATTCAAACAAGTACTGTTTAATAATGTGAAGGCTAAATTGTAGCCCGAAGGTAACTCTGTAATTGTTTCATGATTTCCCCAAATATAATCATGGGCTAAAATAATTAAATTCACATATAACGACAAAGTTAAGAAGATGTGAAATTTTATTTATAGCATTGAGTGTCTCACGTAAAATTTAAAAATATAGTTGCTTGAACAATAAATTTTAAATCGTTGCGCCTGTTTAAAATAGTTCAAAACCTTTAAAAATCTCTATGGATTTCCTTTAGCAAACAGTTGTGCTTTGTACAGGTGTACACGTGTATCTTGCTCTGATAATGAAGAGGAATAGAGAATTTTTGAGAAATCCGGAGGTAAGTATTTGCGTTTTGACGTTTTCGAAATTGAATTGATAAATTACATCCCTATTTTGTATTGTTAAAAAATCTGATTGAAATTTAATTTGGAATTAATAATTAATTTTAATCGCACATTTTATAGAACCAATAACTTTTTAACCACGTTTTATTAACTTTTCAATTATGCTACGCTAACATCAAGGTTTTCATAAAGTTTGGCATAATATCATGTAACATTCTATCATTGAACAGTTTAAAATACAATGAACATTTTTCTCCAATAATCTACCATCACATGCAATTATGTCAAACTTTTTGTCAAATCATTCTAGCAAAAAAGCTTTATTCTATTTTTAAAGTTCAGTGAAGATTTGGGTGGTTTTTAAAATTCAATGACTGTTTGAAAAACTTTTTGTAAAGTTGAGTGATCATTTAGATTATTATCTCTGCAAACCATGGGTACAAATTACACAGATTTAGAACTAAACTAATCCATGACGGACGGTTTTTCCTATTCTCAAAATAACTCCACTTTATCCAACAAGTAATGACTTCGATTATGGTTTGTATTTTGATTTTACAGGTAAACAGTGAACACCCATTAGCCAAGGCGGTCGTTGAGTATGCCAAAAAGTTTAGGCAAGACGAAGAGAACCCAGTCTGGCCTGAAGCCCAGGAATTTGAATCCATAACTGGCCATGGTGTGAAGGCCATTGTTCGAAACAAGGAAGTTCTTGTGGGAAACAAGGGTTTAATGCTGGCGCAAAACATCAATATTCCACTTGATGCCGAGGAAATTCTATCAGAAACTGAAGGGTTGGCACATACTGGGATTCTTGTGTCCATCGACAGGGAGTTGGTTGGAATTCTGGCCATATCTGATCCATTGAAGCCCGGGGCTCGTGAAGTCGTTTCCATTCTCAAATCGATGAAAGTTAAGAGTATAGTAGTCACAGGTGACAATTGGGGAACTGCGAATTCTATTGCCAAGGAAGTTGGGATAGATACCGTCATTGCAGAAGCTAAACCTGAGAATAAGGCAGAGAAAGTAAAGGAACTACAGGTGAGTATAATTTCTCGACCATTCTTGTGAAATACAAACATGTGAATAGTAAATCTGTTGATCCAGATGGATCACCCCTTATATAGAGAGGGACCCACTTCGAATAAAATAAAGTTTTTCTGATGTGGTGAGCACCGATATAGACACCGCATTATGTACAAATAACATATTCAATTTAATGATATTGAAGTAAAATAACCTACAATCTTAGAAAGGGATGTAATGGAAGGACAATGCCGAAAAATTAACTAGTCTACGAGACTGGACATTGAAGTGTAAAAGTAACCGGTGCTATGTAACATGTGCCCTCTTCATGCTTCCCGACACCATACGCGTAGTCATATACTTAGCCCATATTTGGTTTTGATTAAAATTTGATTCTAATTTCAAGTCAAAGTCAACAATTAATTTTTATCACATTTAATGGGATTCATAACTTTTCAACCACATATTTTTTGAACTTTTATCAAAATTTGCTAAAAATAAAAAATAAAAAATAAAAAATTGAATTTTAATCTACATAAAACAGGGGCTTAGTAGTTAGTATGCTACTCATAGATATTCTCTTTGTTATCTTGACATAGCGCATATGTGCCAAATTGTCATTCTGCATACATTTTACATCTTTTACCATCTACAGGCTGAAGGAAATGTTGTCGCAATGGTTGGAGATGGAATCAACGACTCACCGGCACTTGTAGCAGCAGACGTCGGAATGGCAATTGGTGCAGGCACTGACATTGCTATTGAGGCAGCTGACATCGTTTTAATGAAGAGTAATTTGGAGGATGTCATAACTGCCATAGACCTTTCCCGTAAAACCTTTTTCAGAATCCGCCTTAACTATCTCTGGGCATTAGGTTACAATATCCTTGGCATTCCAATCGCTGCTGGGGCCATTTTCCCATCCACTGGATTCCGACTACCTCCATGGATTGCCGGAGCAGCAATGGCAGCCTCTTCAGTGAGTGTCGTTTGTTGCTCTCTTTTGTTGAAATATTACAAGAGACCTAAGAAGCTGGATACTCTTGAGATAAGAGGAATAACTGTTGAGTGATTTTTTAGCTTTGATAGTGTTGAATCATGTAAATATCCGTGTGGGATTATTCTGCTTGGAATAAGTTGTTGATAGAATCAAGCTTGGTTATCTTCTGTGGTTTTGAACTAAAAGCATATTTCTTTGTATATTGATTATGCCAAAAGCTTGTGTTAATGATTTATGTCCGTTTGGTAAGGTAGATTGGAGAACATTAGACTATATGAAGAAAAAAACTAAAATATTGATCATCGAGCTCTATAGATACATAATGATGATCTTTTGTATACAACAATTTATCTCTAAAATGCCCCCCTCTCTCTCCCATTTTGCATATGTTCACATGTATATTTAATGTTTGTCATCGTTTAATCGAATCAAATTCTTTTTCAACATGTTTAAGTATGCTCTCAGTCACTTACTCTCCAGAGTGAGTTAATCTTTTGACACAGTTCGTGCAGTAACTATCCCTCTTTTTTCAGTTTTTGTTTTATCGTTCTTACAAATATATGTATGTACCATTCTTGAATAACAATTAAGCCCATCTTTATCCCTATTTTCTAAAACTCATTTTTCTTTAAATTCATTTTTCAATAATAGATTTCATGGGACTTGTAACTTTGATCAACCTTTCAATCATATATTTATAAGGAAATTTCACAAAATGTCCATTTTTACGTAGTCATTTGCAAAAATATCCACTATTGCAAAAATGTTTAATTTGGAAGAATTTAGACCAAAATACCCTTATTAACAATTTATAATTCCACACTAAGACAATAACCTGTCATATTTATTGGCCAATAAAATTTTGTTGTTGTTGGCCAATAAAATTTTGACACATAACCTGTCATATTTATTTCAAAAAGTATACATGTTAAATCACAATAAATGCTATGTTTTTCATTGATTCAGAAATGTTGAGAACAACATTTTTAAATGTAGAGAAATGTCATATTCAAAATGAAATGTCATTCTGGATGAATGAAAGCGTTCAAATGTTGAGAATAACATATGAAATGTCGAAAAACATTATTTTAATGTAGCTTCTCATGGAAGCAAATTTGTGACAAATTGATAAAAAAATCAAATGTCGAGAACGACATTTAAAATGTTGAGAATACCATTTCAAAATGTAGTTTTCCATTAAGGGCATAATGAACAAGTTGACATTAAATTCAAATGAGCTACACTTTTCAACTGATACCCTTAAAATTGAACATTCTTAAAAATGTCCCTATATTTATTTACTTTTATCAAAATCTACTAAAAATCTAAATTTTTTGCTAAACCAAACCAAGGCAAGTAAATGGCGTTGCACTTTGAAATTTTAAAATGCCTTTGTACATGATAAACATTCACTCATAACTAGAAAATCCATAACATGGACATAGTACTACCTAGGTTTGCAGAATATCAACTAATAGACATTACCAAAGGTTTTGAAATACATCAAAATATGACAACGCAATAAAGAACCATGGAACGTCATCTACGATGCCCTGGCTAATACAAACTATTGGAAAATAATGAGAAATAAGAGAAGGAAAGAATGCTAAAAAAAAAGAACAATAGATCTGAACACGTAATTGTTATCTTTAAATGATATTTGTCCTCTCTATAATGTTTTTAGGGTGCTTAAAGGGATTTATTAAACAACTCCATTAGAAGAAGACACTTAAACACTCTTGATTTCAACCAAGAAATTGATGAACACTAAAAAAATTGGAGAAAAAAGCACATAAAGTAGATTTTAAGGATTGATTTCTTATGTTTGTAATGGAAAACTATCACTTATTTATTGTTTTTCATTCACAATCCACAAATTAGTGCCAACTTTTCATTAAAAGTTGTGATTTTTTTATGAAAACCACCAAGAGATCAAAATTGAAAACTAGCCAAACTGCTAGTTTTTATAACTATTCGTATGCATGGTTCAAGGCAAATGGCATCACTTTTTGCAAAAACAAGCCCATGCGAATCGTCCACCCATCAATTTCTTCCCGTTTTGAATTTACATAGATTTTTTCTTTTTCAATGATCATTATTTGTCCAATTTTCCTTCCAATATAACTGTTGAACAAAATATAAAACAAACAAGAGACTGCATATAAGTATGTATGGAACGATATTATGGTCACACTCTGGTTTGCATAAGGGTTGATTTCGACATGTCCTAGAAGAAAGAAATAACCTAAACTTAACTTTAGCCCACGTTTGGCCCTCATTCTGTTTCATTTTCTTTCATCTCCCTTATTTTCAATTATATAATTTTCCATAAAATAATATTACACGTAAATCGATAACTTTTCATTCTTCGTCAACCATACATTTTTCAAAAAATACTATTCCAAATATTAAATTTTGGAAAAAAAAGGAGGCCAAACGGGGGCTCAATTTCTCTCTTTCCTATTCTTTTTTCGAATAGATGTCAAGGACATGTTTTTTCACAACTTTTCTGTACTTGAGTGGTTCTAACTTCTAATGGTTACAGTGTTTCAGGTAAGAAACGAGATGTTATAATTTGTCACTCATAGATTTGTTAAAAAAAAGGTTGTAAGAGAAACATTTCAAACTTTTGAATAGATATGTAGAGGTGTGCTTTGTCTATAGACGAGATATTATGATTTGTCACATCTTTTGGAAATGACGTGGTAATGTAATGTCTTGATCTATCGACCTTTTGTTTCGAAGGTTAATAAATAAATAAATAGGATTTTAGGAAGCATTTTCTTCCCTTAGCTTATTTGTGCATAAATCTCAACTATTATATTTCAAATTAATTACGTACTGAATAAAAGAATGTAACAAACCATTCCTGAAGCATTACGCATGCATTGAATTTACTTCGGGTATTAAGGCCCCGTTTGGTACTAATTTTTTTTAAAATACATTTTTCTCTTTCTTCTTTTCAACCACACATTCTTCATTAAAATAATATTACACGTAAATAAAAAACTTTTCCTTATTTTTCAACCACACATTTTTCATCAATTTTTAATTTCAAAATACATTTTTACATAAAAATGACTCTCAAACATCCTCTAAAGGTGGAATGATGAATGAACTTCGAACCAGAGGAAATCATGTGTGATAATACTAATCTTAGAACCATGAGCATGCTGCCAAGGAGATGTCAGAACCATGAGGTACAACCGGAGAACACATATACTCGTGACTACATAATGCAAATCGATTAACAATTACTGTTTGCCCAAGAGAAGGTAATCCATATTTCCTTAAAATTCGATGACAAATTTTTCTCTGCATGATATGAATTATCATTTTACGATTTTAGTATTATGTGATGATTAAAGTTCTTTTTTTTTTTTTTTTAATGGTCGGTTTTGAATTAACATCTTATATCATAACTTTTATTGTGGTAGTTTCGATTATCCTTATCCAATAAAGGACTGTTTGTAGAATTTACTTGGAAATAATGAGTTATTGAATGGTACTTTTTGAAGAATGTGTGGTTAAAAAGTAAGAAAATTTTATTGATTTGTATGCAGTATTTCATTGTGTGAATGTGTGGTGAAAAATGTTATTGTAACAAACAATTTAAATTTTTAAAGGATGTCAAACATGGGGAAAGTTCTCTTGGATTAAATAAATATGACAATGTGGTCTTTTAGAAAATGAGATTTAAAGAAATGAAATTCAAACATGTTGTTTCATGAATCAACGAGTATTTGATACATAGATTTCTGATGTTCATGAGTGAATAAACGAAATCTAGAAGATCGCTAAAGAGTTTCATGTTCTCATGCCTCCATAGGCGCTACCAACATCAGAAATGTTTTGATCGGTTGACGAACTTTAAAGATTGAAGTTGGTACAGCATTTTGTTCAGGGCAATTTAGAAAAATACTCTTAAAATTAGTGGTCTTTCGAAAAATCAGACAAAAAATATTTTGGAAGTAAAAAATACTGTGTAAAATTATGCGTCATTTTTAATTAAAAAAAAGTGCTACACAATGTCATTTTTTAAAGTTAAGTGTTACTTTATATTAAAAAGTGATATACAACTTTCGTTAAAGGTGATGTTTGTCACTAAAAAAAAGTGACATAAATTTCAAGGAAGTGACAAAAATTGAAAGACATTAAAAAAAGTGGCAAACTCTAAAAAAGTAACATAAATTAAAAAAGTGATAGATTTAAAAATGCGATAAAAATTCAAAAAAAAAATGACAAACACCAATTAAAACATTGGAATCAATTAAATAAAGTGTATAGAAATAAAAATAAAAAAAATAAAAAAAGTGATACGACCATATCCCTTCTCCTTTTCCATTCACCACTAAGCATTTTTAAGTTAGTTCACCGACAAAACACAATCAAAAGTCAAGCATCTTTAAATCAATTCATAACTATCGTCATCTACCAACTCAACTAGCAACTCAATGCTATCCCTCCGCTTTTTCCGCCGCCACCACTATTACTACAAGCTGACAAAACTTAAGAACAAAAAACCATGCACATAAAGCAGAAAAAAAATGAACTCAAAACACAAACATATTCAAAAAATGACAAATACCATTAAAAAAATTGACAAATACTAAAAAAGTGACAAATTAAAAAACGTGAGAACCACTTAAAAAAAGTGACAAAACACTAGTCAAAACCTTAAATTATATCATTTTATACAACTTCTACCACTTCACCTTCTCCACCACCACTACTTCAATATCTAAGGCTCTGAAACCATTTCTACCTCCTTTCTCCAACTCCTACCAAAACTAAGAAAATTTTGCGATTTTGAATGTTCAATCCATAGGAACAGTTCATAATTTTATAGTTAAACCCTTCTAAAATTGCATTGTTTTCACTGTTCTTTTGTTGAAGGCATCTATTGATGTATGTATTTTTCGAGCTATCTTATCTTGACTTCTGATTTTTGCAGGGTGGTTTGAAGCCCAATTTTTTTGAGAAATCCATTTTTACGGCAGCACTCACACAATGCACCTGGAGTAAGCCTTTCCATATAGCTTGAGAAATCATTTCTAGCAAGCAGTTTAAATCAACCTTAGATTCCGAACACCCTCATCTTGGCACTTCAATCGTTTGCAACAGTTTAGTAGTTTTCCCACCGTCGCACACCCAGCAAACCAAAATCTAATCTGCCATCGGCTATTTTAACCGACATCACCACACACCATCCCTCATCGACCAAAACACCAATAGCAAAAATATGTACTTGATCAGTGCAACACCATCATTGTTGTAGCGGCGTCATTGTAATTGCATTAGTAGCGTGCAAGGCGTTTGTGGTCTCTGTATTCAGTTGGGAGATTTTAGGATTTTAGGGTTTTGTTTTAATTTAATACATAATTAATAAGGGTTCATGTGATGTTTAATTAATTTAAAGTATTAATCTAATTGGGTCACTTTTAGAGTATGGGACATAATTTTCTTATGACCACGAGAAATTGGGATAGTATGTCCTCCACAAGTGTCATACGCTCGTTTTATCATCATGTTTAAGAGAATTGACTTGATTAAATTAGGAATTGTGCTCAAATTGGTTACAGACAGATTTAGTAGCTATTACGCCTCATCCATAAGCCTCCCTTCCCCCAAAAATTGTAGTACATGGCAAACATCATGAGGCTGTTCTGGCCGAACCAATGTGTTTACCGATCTCACTAGTTATATTGACCCCGTGAGGGGAAGGCAAGGCCACAAAAGGAATTCACCATAAGATTTTTCAAAAAATCTATAGTATGTGTTTGATGTGACAACTCATTGTCGTCGTTGCCATTTCCAACCTATCAGATCAAGTCTAAAGTCGCAAGTTAAGCATTATTGATGATAAAATGGCATTAGTATTAATGCTTAGGATTGATTGAAGTCTCCGACAAAAGGCATCAGCCACAAAGATGAGGCCACGTACCTCTTGATCCAACATTCCATATTCATCTTCTTCTACTATAAAAGTTCACACTTAATGCTATTTCAAGGTAACGCAAGTTTAAACTCTCAAGCTATAACATTGCCACATCATTGTTTTATCCATCACTTCCCAAAGTTGAAATCCTTTTTACATTGGAGGCTCACGTCTAAAGGCCTCCCACACTCGTACATTTATTTCTCCAACTGACTTGACCGTGGTGTGCAAGTAGCCAATTCCACCCTCATCGGAGGAGACTGCGTGTGGCTAATGGTTTGTTCAAGGTACATAAATCAAGTTTATGTGGACGTGAGAGGCTTTGGGATCTATTGTTCACGTTGAAGGTATAAAACTCTAGGTTAATATATTGGCATCGTCTGTGGAAAGTCCAACACTATAATTGCGAACATCCTTATGGTGAAAGCCATAGAAAAAGGAACTATTCTACAGCCCAACTTTGGAATAAAATCCTAGTTCTTGAAGAAAGAACTGCTGAGGATACTGAAAAGGCATCACTAAAAGCTACTTTCAATATAAATGCTATTACTATGCCATGAGTTCTAGCCACTATAGCTCTCATAGTAGGAATCGATAGGAGGAGGCTTCTGAAGTAGAAGTCATCCGGACAAATGTTAACATCTGTCGACCCCTTGACCAACATCAACGAGACATTGGAACTACTGCATGCCTAGCAAGAAAGGTGGAGAAAATGGTTGCAAACATGGAAAACATAGCCCAATAAAATGCCAGCATGCAACATTTACTCATGCAAATGTAAGGACAAGCTAGGCATCAAATGCCTTAACAGGGGACTTTTCGATAAGAAGAATAGAACAACACCGAGGGTTACTCCTAAAGACACGGAAAGGAGCCTGGCCTTATCGAAAAGGAGGTGGAGACAGAACTGTCTACAAATTACACTTCTAGTAGACCCCATGATAATTACCACAAAGAGTGAAAACTCCCCCAAAATATACACAAGAACTCGGACCTAGAGATCCACCAATGCATTTGATAGCATCGGACCATCAATGCCTAGGAATAGGCCCCAACAGTCATCCCCTATGCGTATATAGCAAACTTATGGGCAGAGCCATAAACCTTAGAGGGTCTCTCTACCTAGAAATAGCAAAAAGAGAAGGGATACTGTAGACTTGAGGAACCAAGCTAGTATTTTACAACAGCCTCGGTACCAAGTTGAAAAAGGGGATTCAGATGATCTACGTAGGTCTTCTAAATTGGACAACGATGAAAATCTTCCAATTTTGCAAGAGCTGAGAAATGCTCATGTTCCCAGCCATATTGTGCTACCAAAGATCCCTAAATATAAAGTAAATGGTGACCCAACGAAGCACCTTAAGAATTATAAAACACACATAAGTATTAGATGAGCCTCGTCAGCATTGAAATGCAGAACCTTCCACTTCACATTGACTAGAGCTGCTAAAATTTGGTATAGTTGTATACTAGTTGGGAGTACAAAAAATTGGCCGGATCTCATAAAGGATCTTAAACCAATATTTGTTGAGCAAGGAATAAAAGTTCTCTATCCAAAGGTTGTAGGATATGAGAAACAAGTGGGTGAAATCTTGAAGAGCTACTTGGTCCAGTTTACAAGCGAAATGACTTATTGTGAGCAAGTCACTAATAGTGAATCCCTTTTAGCCTTGAGAAAATGCTTCAACATGAACACCCTCTTCTAGAAAGATGTGCGAATTAAAAATCCTACCTCTTACAATGCCTTGATGAAAATGATGAAAAGTTAAATTGTCAATGAGGAATTGATTGACCATTGTAATCGAACCTCGATAGGAGTTTCACCACCTCAAAGGTAGAGGTAAAGACGATGCCATGTTTCACACCTGGTGAATCAATAATGGACCCAAGCAACGTACACAATTGCCCCACTTTAGGCCAAGCATTAGCTATTGTTACCTTAAATGTGGTACCATCTTTGGCATATGAAGAAGTTGGGCCCGATATTCATTATAGATCACAGGTCTGCATATCATGGTATGTTAGTACGACCTGTATTGAAAGAACTTTAGTCACCTCTATCTACCATTTGTGCATGAAATTTCCTACTGATCAAGACATCGCCACTGTCTGAGATAATCAGATGGGTTCGAGGGAGTGCTACCTTAACTCGTTAAGGAAGTTTCTAGAAGAAAAAATGTGGTTTTGATAGACATTGAAATACTTGCGCACTCGTGGAAGGCCTGACCCATGGACAAGGGAAAGATGTTGAGATGATAAACGAATCTGCAAAAGGGACGATCTTTGAAAAATGAATTACAGAAGAAGGTTGGATCCTCAAATCGTAGAGTTGAATTCCCATGTGACCTTGGTTGAAGAGTTGAAATTCTTCTTTGTAGACCCACGGGATCCCACAGACATGTTCCATGTGGGAAAAGAGCTAAAGTTAGAGGACAAAATTTTTTGCTCAAAAATTTGGATATGTCTGCATAGAAACGTGATGATATGGTCAGCATTGACCCCAATGTTAGTTGCTACCACCTAAATATCAATCTTAAATTCACTCACCACAAGTAAAAGGTAAGGGTCCTAAACCTGGAAAGATACGAAGCCTTAAAGGAAAACGTGTAAAAACTAATATCCAAGAAAAGAAAACCCACTTAATACGTAATCCTTGCCAGATCTAACAGACCATCTCCATAGTGTCATAAATAAATGCTCACTGCATGTATTGAAAGTCCCAAACTGCTCAACTTTCGTATCTTGAAAACAAGAGACATTTTCAAATCATTGCAGTACGCATCCCATCGACATCTATATCAATAGGCTCACCCTCTTCAGCAAGGGCCTTGGCTTCATTCAATTTAGCCTTACAACAAACTTCATTGTATCAATAGGCTTGCCCTTTTCAGCAAAGGCCTTACCTTTATTTAACTCAGCCTTATAATAAGCTTCATTACGTCAACAGGTTCGTCCTTTTCAGCAAGCGTCTCACTTTCATTTAATTCAGACCTACAATAGGCTTCATTATATCAATATGCTCGCCTTCATTCAACTCAGCCTTACGATAGGCTTCATTATGTCTACAGGCTCACCCTCTTCAACAAAGGCCTCGCCTTTGCTTTATATAACCTTACAATAGTTTTAATTATGTTAACAGGTTTGCCCTCTTCAGTAAGGACCTCGCCTTCATTTAATTCAGCCATACAACAAGCTTTATTATGTCAACAGACTCGCCCTCTTCAACGAGGGTATCACCTTCATTCAACTTAGTGTTACAACAAACTTTATTATGTCAACAAGATCACCCTTTTCAACAAGAGCCTATCCTTTGTTTAATTCAGATTTGCAGCAGGCTTCATTATGTTAATAGGCTCGTCCTCTTCAATAAGGGCCTCACCATCGTTTAATTCAACCTTACATTAGGCTTTATTGTGTCAACAAGCTCACCCTTTTCAACAAGGGCTTCATCTTCGGTTAATTCAACCTTATATTAGGCTTAATTATGCCAACAGGCGTGCTATCTTCAACAAGGGCCAAGCCTTCGTTTAATTCAGCCTTCCAACAGGCTTCATTGTATCAACATGCTCACCCTCTTCAGCAATGGCCTCGCCTTCGTTCAGCTCAACTTTACAATAGGCTTGATCTACATCAACTAACAGACAAATCACACGACGTTACACCTCAACTCAAAAGTCTACGTATTATATGAATAACCATGCATGAACTTCAAGGATTATTGTTATACCTCACCCATAAGGCACCTATAAAATGTTTTGCATGGCAGGCAACAAAAGGTTGTTCTGGCTGAACACCTTTGGATGGCCGAACCAATGTGTTTATCGATCCCACTAGTTATACTGACCCCCTAAGGGAAATGTGAGGCCACAAAAAGAACTCAGCACAAGATCTTTCAAACAATCTACGGTAAGTGATTAATGTGAGAACTCACTGTCGTCACCATCATTTCCAGCCCATTAGGTCAAGTCCAAAGCCACAAGCTAAGTATTATGGATGATAAAATGGTATTGACATTTAATGCATAGGATTAATTGATGTCTCCGACAAGTGGCATCAGCCGCACGGATGAGGCCACACACCTCTTGATCTAAAGATCCCCATTTATCTTCTTCTACAATAAAATCTCACACTTTGTCATTTCAAGATAATGCAAGTTTAAACTCTTAAGCTATAACTTTATCACATCATTGTTTTATCTATCACTACCCAAAGTCGACCCCCCTTTTTTATATTAGAGGCTCGCGTCTAAAGCCCTCCTATACTCATACATTTACTTTTTCAATTCACTTGACCATCGGAGTGCACACAAGCAACTCCACCCCTACCGGAGGAGGCTATGTGTGGCTAACAGCTTGTTTAAGTGTGCAAGAATTAAGGTTGCGTAGACGTTAGAGGTCTTAGGATTTGTAGGCCACGTTGGAGGTATAAAACTCAAGATCAACAATAGTTGTCAATGAAACTAATGTAAATTTTATGCCCTAGATCCAATAAACTTTAGATAAACACTTTTAATATATAATTGATGAATTTCATTTATAGTAGATCAATTATTTGATTTAAATAATATTCTCACAAATTAAATAATAGAATCCGTATATTCAAGTCTTAGTAGTTGTTAATCACAATGAGTTGTGATTGTTACATACAAATTATATATAACTGAATTTTAAATCATCATTTGTTATAAATAATAACGTGATACGGATATCATTATTACGGATAGACTATCACGTGTGGCACTTTTTACTCGTGAAGTAAATAGCTAATCTCATAAGTTAAAGTATGGTGACATTTAAATGAACACGTTGATAATTTATTATAACGTTTGGTAGTGGAATTGATCTTTTGACTTGAGGTCATCATATTGCCTTATATGAGGACAATCATACTTTGGTAATGTTGGATGTTGCTTTGCCAATAGTCGCTAATACGGCATCATTCGAGTATGTCAAGAATCAT
Organism: Olea europaea var. sylvestris; assembly: GCF_002742605.1. Lineage (NCBI taxonomy): Eukaryota > Viridiplantae > Streptophyta > Magnoliopsida > Lamiales > Oleaceae > Olea > Olea europaea. The sequence goes on along the minus strand of NC_036258.1, from coordinate 14,109,351 downwards.
ATAAAGGTTATGAGTGATCAATAGAGGATTTCTCACTCTTAGATAGTAACAAATTATGATCCGCATTTCATTCAGTTAAGTTAATAACAAAATCCTTGACCTATGTATACTCATAAGTCGAAAAAGAGTTTTCAACTTACATTGACTTAAATGTGAAATGAAAGATACGATCGATAATTTAGATTGACACATATCCATATCTCATAATTAATCAAATCATATTCACTAAAGGATTATAGTTTCACGATAAACAAACAAGTTTTGGTTTTGTCATAGTAGTTGACATTTTTCGTTACATGTATTTCTTTGGCATATTGTTAGATGTTAATTTGGGACGACGGATCTGAATTGGTGATAAATTAAAAGGGGGTATTGTAATTTATCGATTTTGATTATATCAAAATAATAATTCACATTGTTAGGTATCATGATCGGGAACTTAATGGGTCACATACAAAAAGGAGAACAAAAAGAACGAGGTTCATCAATTAATTAACAAGTGTTGGATAATTAATTAATTGTGTTGCTTGTCAATAGGGTTGAATTAATTAATTGGACCAAATTTGATTAATTAAATATAGGAACGTGTTAAGTTTAAGAGACGGGTCAAGTCTACTTGGACTTATATTAATAGGTTAATAGGTTGCTAGGATTTGAAAATTTTGTAGAAAACACAATTCATATTCTTGCTAGCACAAGAAAGGAAAATTTTAGTTCTCTCAATCTTGTTCCCTGTGTGGATTTTCATTGGAGTCTGAATAATTTGACAGTTGTGATTTGCTGATCTGAACTATTCTTCAAGGAATTCATCAAAGGTATAATTTTTTATCACAGATTCTCTCTAAGCACAAAGAAGATCGTCAATGGGAATTGAAAATTTTATTTAAAATCCGCTTATCAGAGTTTATTTTGTACTTGTTAGAAATTGTTTTGTATATTGGAACAATCAAAAGTTGATTGTTCATATCTTTTTCTTGAACTAGCAATCTAGAAAATTATTGTCATATTCAAAAATCAGTTTTGAAAAGAAAATAAATTTCTGGTCGAAAATTAGATTGGAGGGTAGAAGCAGGTAATGACGCTAGGCGGTAGCAATCTCTCCTGACCGCGATAGGCAACAACCAAAGGAGCATTGTTGCTTACAGACTTGGCGTGCTCCAGCACGCTGCAACATCTTCTCGGTACACATCGCACTCTGCACAGTACTTCATAGTGATGGCTAGTGCCGTGCGCACAACTGCTTCTTATTGTAGAGTCAACTAGCGTTGCTGCCATCCCTTGGCTGTGTGTCGCCACTATTTGATAGCAACGACATACCGCCACCTTGACCTTAAAAGTATAGGAGTTGTCAGGAAGCCAAAGAGGAAGAAGGGAGAGTGTTTTGGGGCAAGCCTATCATACAATTTATGAAATTGCAGGCTCCGCTTGCAATTGAGTAGTAAGGATCAGTTTGCAACTTTTAAATGGAGGGCTTGTCATGCAATTAAGTTAATTGAAGGGCCTGTTTATAATTTTAAATTGGGGGCCATATTACAAATTTCAAAATGGTTTTGTATTATGTTTTAAAAGGGGTTTTGAAAAATGGATTTTAAAATTTTTGACCCAAAATTTTGACAAGAATTTTGATTTCGACATGTCTAAAATTTTATTTAAAATAGATGACTTTTATATTATAGTTAAAATTGGATTTTAACTTAAATATTAAACTTTGATCCTAAATTGAATTTTATTTTATTTAGAATTTTTATCTTAAATTAAAATGTTAATTCAATTTAAATTAGAGTTGGACTCTAAATTAGTATTTAGTTAAAATCAAATTTTAATTAAAAAAATTCGTCCTATAATTGTAGAATTAGAGTTGGACTCTAATTCGATATTTAATTAAATAACCCCACTAATTAGATTAATTGATTATTTAATTATTTTGATCCATTTGTCTCAATTAGTTTAGACGACCTTAATTGCTAGAAACTTGAAACATATATGTATAAAATATTAGATATTATATAGAAAAGTATTTATATGATAAATGTTTTATTAGTAGATGACTATGGACTCGACCATGTGCATGTGTTGAATTGTTAGTTTTATTTTTGTTGTTTTATGGCATGTAAGCTCTTATTTATTTTGAACCTGCATGTCCATTGTAATTTTATAGGCCGCGTGTCCAATTATTTAGACCTACGTGCCAAATAAGATATAGATTGCAGGTGAACTAATTGAAGAAACAAGAAGATGATGAGACCATAAGGATGGAGCATTGTATGAGCCAATGCAATATCCCCTAGAAACTAACCAACTAGTCTTTCTTATGGCTCTGGAAGACTAGATAGTAAAAGTACATAATCGTCTGCAATAATCCCAGGGGCTTTCACTTCGACACGTCTTCACTCGTGAGCGCTTAGAGACCCTCTTCCATCAATAGGTACTCCCAACGCGTCGACCACACGCCCTAGCATAGCCTTTCCCGCAGGAACATCCACAATAGATCCAGTGCGCTTGACAAGATCTCCTTCTTTAATAGCAGTATCACTACCAAAGACAACAATCCCTACATTCTCATTCTTATATATATATATATATATATATATATATATATATATATGATAGGTTTGATTTAACTAAATTTGTCTTTTGTTGAGTACACTCAAAGATATAAATTCTATAGGCATGTTAAGCTAACACATAAGATGTGTGAAGATAAAAAATCATTAGCTTAATGATATGGGAGTTGTAGGGAGATACAGTTGACAATAGTATCTATTCAAATATTTTATTAAGGCTTGATGAGTACATTCAAAGTTTTAATATAATAAATGGGATCCTAGCCACTAGGAGTCAAGTATGGATTCCATAAATTTATGTGAGAATGTCATAAATTAGAGTTAAATAGTGGGAGCATAATTAATTTAATAAAAGATCATGTTAAATTAATTTATGCATTATATATATTATTATTTTACTTTTTGTGATTTACATTTGTTGAATCATGAGTAACCATATGTATTTGAGAGGCATGCCTGATGCCAACAATCAAACCAAATTTTCTTGAGTGGCACTGCAATCTTATAATTGTTCTTAAGCATGAGAAAATTGGTTATGTCATTGAATAGCCCTTTTTAAAGACACCTTATGTTGACTCGATTAAGTAAGAGGTGGATGGTATAATAAACATAGTGATGATGATAGTACTGCAACATGGGTGATACTTCAACTATGTCCCCTAAGTTACAAAAGAAACATGAGAGTATAGATGCTAACACATGATACTTCATTTCAAAGGGTTGTATGATGAATAATTATGTGTGAAAGGATATGAGACTTTCAAGTAACTATATTAGTGCAAAATGATAGATTAATCTTCAATCAGTACTCATGTACTGAAGATAATTGGCATTGAAAAGTTGTCTCAATTGAGTTCGGTTATGAACCATAAACCGAGTATTGACTTAGTTCTACAACTAATTATGAATTTAGATATGAATAAACTTTAGCACAAGCTTCCTAAGTTGCTTAATATGCTTAAAACTATTAAGCCCAACATCAAAGTATGTAGTGGGCAAGCCATTGATTCCTCTAAGGATACTGAGAGAAAGTCTAAAGGCCTTTGAGAAAGCATCCAAGATGGCTAAGATAGTCTAAGCAAAGAAGGACAATGTCAAATTTAATAACCTTTGTTATTATGAAAGGTCATTAAAAAAGGAACTGCAAGGCTTATATCTACTTCATTAGCTTCTTGGATATTAGATACAAGATGTAGATTTCATATTTGTATAAATATACAGAAACTAAATAGAAGTAGACTACTGAAAAGGGAGAAGTTGTCCTACATGTTGAAAATGAGCAAAGGTTGCTATATTTTCAGTAGAGCATACTTCTTACCATTGACTTTAGGCTTAGTATTAGAATTGGAGAACTGTTATTCAGTTCACACCATTACCAAGAACATTATTTAAATTTCATGTTTAGACAAGAATTATTTTAATGTTAAGGACAATTGTTGTTCTTTTTATTTCGATACGATCTTAGTGGTTATGGTAAATTACAAAATGACTTTTATATTCTAAAAATTAAATATTCTATAATGAGTATAGAAATTGAAAAGCATAAAATGATAATCTAAATATTACCCGTATTTGGCATTGTGGACATTGTCACATGAATATATTTCCAAAATTACAAAATGATGTATATTTGGGATCAATTGATTTTGAAACATCTAACAAATACGAATCATGCCCAAAGGCGAATTACCAAATCTCTTTCTACTTGAAAATGAGAAAGGACTGCATAAATATTGGCCTAATGCATGGTGATGTATGTGAACCCATGTCAATTGCTAGATGAGATTTCTCTTATCTCATCACATTTACTGACGACTATTTCAGAAATAGTCATGTATACTTGATGACATTTAAGCATAAAACTCTTGAAAAGTTTGAGATTCAAGCTAGAAATAAAGAAACAAATAGGTAAAGATATTCTCACAATAAGATCAGATCGAGGTGGAGGATATTTAAAGGGTGAATTTTAAATTATTTAAAAGAGAATTAGATTCTCTCGTAGTGGACTTCCCAACATACACCGTAACACAACCATGTATATGAAAGGAGGAATCGTAAACTATTAGATATCGTGCAATTAATAATAAGCCAACCAAACCTCTAAAAATCGTTTTAGGGACATGCATTATTGTAGCAAGTTACACACTAAATAGTGTCACATCTAAGTTAGTTGACAAGATTTCATACGAGTTATGGAAATGTAGAAGGCATATTTGTCTCATGTTAAAATTTGGGACTGTAACGCTTATGTGAAGCGCATTGAATTTGATAAACTTGAGTCTAAATCTAAAAAATACATATTTGTGGGACATCCAAAACAAATATACTAAAATCCCACTGAGAATAAGGTGTTCGTCTCAAGAAATATCATATTTCTAGAGAAGGATTTTATTTTTAGGAAAAGACAGTGGGAGCAAAATAGATCTTGAAGGAACTCAAGGATCCACGTATATAGATGATCGAGGGGATAAATTTGAGTCTAATCCCACACTTGCTGATAGACATATTCTTGATCAAGAAGTAAAGACTCATGAGGACACGTAAGCTCCGTGTAAATCCTATAAGATCATTCGACCTCTTAGAATGTACAAATCCAAGATTACTAATTAAGGATGATGAATCTACTAATTATGCAGAAACAAAGTTAAGTGTTGACTCAAAGAGATGGCAGAAGGTCATGGAATTCGAGATAAAGTTGATGCATGTGAACAAGGTTTAGATCTTGATTGACTAGGTTGATGGGATAAAACCACAAGTTGTAAATGAGTTTATGAGAAAGAGGTCGACGAGAATGGAAACACCTATTACTATCCTTACACTCTTTAGTTCGGGTGGACGTCACTAGTTACAAGTCAACACATTAGTGAACAAGATTCTCCAATTATTTGATTGCCGCAACCTCCAAAATTCATTTAGGCTAATTATCCTTCATTAAAAGTCAAATTTTCTCAAACAGTTGTTTGGAGCTTTAACCAAGGTATTTAGCGCTCTTAGTTTTTTATGCACTTTTTTTTTTCAAAAGTATTTTTTTTCTTTTTGCATTCTCTCATTTAATCTTTCTAGATGACGTACGCAGCTGGCTTTAAGTCGATGACTCCCAAATAAGATGATTTTAGAGCACCAGGTTTTAAAATCCTTACGGACTTAATAACACAAGACAAAAAGGTTTCGAAGAGAACTAATTTTTGTTTCAAGTGCAACTTCATCTCTGATTGATTTCTAACCGATGACTCTAAAGTTAGATCACTTTAGTGCACCAGCTTCTTAAATACTTTTACAGGTTTAATTACTCGAGTCATAAAGGCTTAAAAGAGAAGTTTCATGTTTTTAAAAATTTATGCCTTGATCAGAGCAATGTCTCTTATCAAATGTGTATTCAAGTAAATCGACCTCCAACGTAAAACTTTCACCCAATATTATCATGTTGGTCTAAGATAATCCATACATAAATTTTTCATACAAGGAATCCACATTTATATCTGTATCTTCTTACAACAGTCACCCCCAAACTATGTTAAATTTGGTCTACGGATCATTAATTTAGCTTAGTTTTGGGTATAGCATCTATGTTCAATCTATCAACCTATCCAGCATGTAAATCAACTCATTTCATCACAATGTCAAACTCAATTCAAGTGTGCATATAATATCGAGTTTTTCAAGGTTAAGCATCAATCAATTTAAGCATTTAACCTATTACAGTTCATAAATCAACACCAAATCTCAAATTAAATAATCATTATCAACCAGGCTAACTAACCCACATAAGTACACAATCTACTAAAAGAATTTTTTTCTATTATATACTAAAGCAATAACGGAAAAAACACACACTAAAAATACACGAAAAACAAAAAAACTCAAAGTTTTTCTCACCCCAAATGTAAAATCAACATTGTCTTGAATGTCCTAAAGCATTACTAAAGATATAAAGGAATGGGGAAGAAGATACTCCCCGAATTTTGCTGATGAAAGTGGGAAGAAAGCAATCCATCTCAATGTACAAGTTGCCAAGCTTCTTCCAATGTTTATATCCATGGTACCTACTAAGAATAGAAGAAAACGGTCAAAAGATTCAAAATTAGTTCTTTTTTATGCTTGAACTCCAATTTCATGTCACATGCATGTTTCAACTCCTTTTGGCTCAGTTAATATTTTCCTTTAATTAGGCTAAGTGTTGTTGATGAAGATGAACCCCAAATTGAATTGAAACATGCCTAAATATAATGCAAATTAATAATCAAAATAAATTTGTATGCAATGCAGTACAAAAAACAGAATAAATAAAAGGGTTAAAAAATTGTGTTGCCTCCCAATAAGCGCTTGATTTATAGTCTTTAGCTAGACTGTATGAAGAAATTGATCATGGTTGTTTGAATAGGCGTCTTGAGCCCTTGCACTCTTTATAATTTTCAACCTTGTATCCTCTTTTTGCACTCTACTAAATCCATTTCTCTGTAATAAACCAACTAGGATTTTACCATTATCCGTTTCTTGCAAAAGAACAGTATATTCTTGGTGCTTTTAGATATAACTATTGGGTTATGTGCCCATATAGTATATTTCGCTACAATAAAATAATCATTTATAATAAACAAATTGTAGTTTTATTTATTTATTACATTTATTTATATTAAGCACGTGAATTAAAATGCCTATAATCATTTGTGATAATATAAGTTGAATACTTGCAATGAAAAGTACAGTGTGACACAACTTATATTTAGATCATGAATAATTTATTCACAACCAATGTATAAGGGTTGGCACCTTGTACCGAAAGGTTGTAGTATTGATCGATTTGAAAGTCCAAGAATAACTAACCAAGAGAGAGGTGAATTAGTTTTGAAATCTTTTTCGAAAAATAATTCAAGTTTAATAATGTACTAGCAAATGTAGTAATAAATAGATACACACAAATATGAAATAAAATGAAGAAAATTAATGAGCACAATATAAAATGGAAAAAAGAAGTGAGAGAGAATGCAAACGATTTGATTGTGGAGGTTCGATCCAACACAATGATCTACATCCCATGTTACCAAACTCTTAGGCACGAGTAAGGTCTTTTTCATTAAATTTGATTGACTTATAGTGCAATCCAACCTTCTACAATGCTTTAGGTGACTTACAAACAAGGAGTATCGATCTTTTTACAACTTTGAGTTTTACGGGACCTCATCACGACCCTTGAGTTCGAAAAATTACAAATGGAAACTTCTTTCACAATAAGTGATATGTTCAAAGTTGCATACAACAAGAGAAGTAGGGTTAACACTCTAATAAATAGAAATGAGTAAAGCTCGAGTGTTGGTTTTGAAACACCTTGATAAATAAAATGATTTACAAAAGAAAGAACAATCAAGAGTTTTTCAAAAATAATTGTATTGATAAAAATAAATAAAGAGTAAAGATTATATATTTTAGCTAAAAATAATCTCACTTTAGTGCTCTGGAATTATGTAAATGAATGCAAAGTGAGATAATATTTATAGTTGAAAAATTGTCAAAACGTGTGTCCAACCGGATGCCATCTACTAGATGTCCCCTAGAGTACCGAACAATGCACTACTCGTTGTGAGTCAGAATTCATAGAGGCTAAAAAATTTGACAACTGGACCTACCAGACGTCCGCTACAATAAAATTTTCACAATTTTTCTTCTTTTATGGTTTTGACAAATGTAATCTTTTGAAGGTCGTTTTTACTTGATTTTTCAAGGTGACACTTTCAAACATAAAATTGAGATTTTAGGCTTTGAAAAATAGTCTTTATGCAAACATTTTTGTAACGTGATTATTTTTGTGCATAAAATGAATTTTGAGCTTTTCACGATTCATTGCCAAGTATTAAAGTATTTTACTTTTTCATATGAATACAAAAGGTCTAAGTCTAATATTTTCAATGAAAGCGCTTCATCTCGAACGACTTGTCGTGCATGCTTGACTATTCTTCGACTTTTATCTCGGTTCTCATTGAGCATTATTTCGACTTATATCTTTCGATAGCAATCTTCACAACCTCAATTTTGTTTTCATTCAATCGTTACTTCAAAATTACTTGGTCTCGAACTTTGTGTCATCAATTTTATTGATTTGCAATAATCTCTATCAACACTCAAATTCAATTTGTTAGAAATAAACGTACTTTGTTTGTGATAATCAAAATGAGAAGTCAACCATAGGTCAACACGATTCACTATTTAGGCTTGTGATTTGTCCTCATCACAAAAATAGTTAAAGGTGACATTAATACACTTGGAGTCTATTGAACGGACCACGTGTCGATTTTAATTCTATAACATGATCGTTGGAGAATTAAATCTCGCCTAACCGATATGTATTTTATCTAAATCCCTTGATAGGATTATGTATATCTTTTCGTCATTTTATTGATTTTTTGATTCATAAATGAGTAAGATCAATTTAATTGATCAAATATTTCGATGAGTTGGGAACTTGGGAATGAGTGAAGTAGTGTACATGAATTCGTGTTGGGAACCGTCACCTTAAAAAATGGGTAAAGTAACTGTTTAAATATTTTTTGTTGAACGGTTAAAATATGACCCCCAGTGTCTAGCAACGGTTAAATTTCGACATCTGTGAATAGTTCATAGGACCGTTGAAAAAAATGAAACTTAAGTTAGTGAGAATAATTAAAAGAGCAAAATGGTCATTTATGCTCGTACCTAATTCTCAGATCTTGGACAGGGATCAAATGCACATACGATAGGTCAAAGGAAAGTATTATAGATTTATTGATTTTTGTGATCTTATATGCTCTAAAAGTTTCACTCTTTTGTCTTTAGTGGAAAAAGTAAATATTAATAATTAGATTGAGTGGTCTAGGATAGACTAGACAAGATTTAACTATGGAAGTTTGGGTAATATATGTTCGATTAGGTCATTGTGGTAACTTTATAAAGTATTGAAATTTAATTATAGTAATTATAATAGCTTTAGGTTTAATTATAATTACAATAAAGTTTTGAACTTGGTTGTAATTACTATGAAAGTTATAAACTTAATTGTAATTGTAATTGTAATTGTAATTGAAGTACTAAGACTGCACATATAATTAAATGCAAAATAATTGGATTTGGACTTTAATTAAAGCTTCTACTTGGATTTTAATTAAAACTCTTATTTGAATGTGGAATTATTATTGTACAAAGATTGTAACTATTCTATCTTTACTAATATAGATTAGATGTAAACTAGACATTCTATGGAGTTGTAAGATAATTATAATACATAATTTTATAGTGTTCAAATTTTGGAGAGAGAAAATAGAAAAATAATTATTTTTTCATCTTATTTAATTGTCTAGTTCAAAAATTAGTTTCTTGATTTAATTAAAAGAAGATGCCCGCCTACTAGTGTAGTCTTGACTTTAGATAATACCATAGAAGACTTGGAGTTGAAACATTAAGTTCTTAAAATTAAAAAGTTGAAAGTTCGTGATCCAAAAAGCTAAAAGTTCATGATTTAGAATTAATTAAAGAATTGGTAATCAAATTTAGGTAAAAATTCAAATCCCTTATTCTTAATATAACATACGCGTGAATATCTAGACGATCTTGTTTAATTGAATTCAAGAATTTTTTTAAAATTCAGAGTAATTTTGCTATCGCATTCGGACAACTAGTATCATAGCAATCTAGATCGTTCACGAGCTTATTATTTTTGAATATTGATTGTATGTTTTAGTCGAGCGATGTCTATGAAAATTTAATTATGTAATGATTGAATAATTGTATTGTTTTAAACTGTAATCCAATTATTTATGGCTAGTTCTTGATATAATTGTTATTTTGAGTATGTAACAAGATAGGTGGATTATGACTCCATCATCTTGATTTAATTTTCGTTTCAATTAGATATAAAATTGTGAGCCAACGGTACATGGGGATTATGTAATTCTTGAATCTTGTAAATTGATTGAAGATTGAAGACAAATATTTGAATATAGAGGAAGCATTCAAGAATTACAACAGCTAAAAAAATGCTGACCACTGTCTGCCACAGCAGACATGCTGTTTGTAATTGTAGATAGCTGCTACCACGTGGCAGAAAATCATGAGTCCGGGTCTTCTGTGGGCCAACCAGAATATGGATAGTTTATGTTCGATAATATTTTTTACAGTTATGGTAGAGGAGTTCTATTACTGTAATTTGGATTGCTTTTATCGAATCCTTGGATTTACTTTTGGGCTGAAAATTTAGAATAAAATTGGGCTTGGGTCTAGTTAGTTTTGAATTTATTTCTTGAGTCATTTTTATACTACAAATATTTGTTAATTTATCGTTTTATGAATACTTTAAATTATTGTTTGAAATATTATCATTCAAGATGTCATGACATATAAACTGATTAGTAACATCGCTCGTGATACTATGAATATGATGCATATCATTGAACACCAATTTTTCTTTGATTAATTTAATTTAGATTAAATTTTTCTGTAAGAAAAATTCGTAATAATTAAATTGTATATTAATTTGATTAATGTGAACAATTGATAATTATCTTAATTTTTCTTGATTAATTTAATATGGATTAATTTTTTCTGGATTAAAAATCGTCATAATTAAACTATATATTCATTTGTTTAATATGAACGGTTTATAATTATTTAAAAATTTCTTGATTAATTTATATTCACTTTTTCTAGGAGGAAAATTTGTAACAACTATACTGTATATCAATTTGATTAATATAAACAATTGGAAATTATTTTAAAATATTGAGTGGAAGCAGGTGTATATTTAAATAAAAATCCATGGTCTCCTTCGATCAATCCATAAGTAAAGTCATGCGCTTGCCTCATGCCGATAATGCAATGGACTTCCAATAGGAGGGTGTATAGTTCAAGTTGCTTAATTGGATTTCATGATAAAATCATCTGGATAAGAATATAATTTGTGATCATTCTATAAATGACAATTATTTTCAAGTATCTAGAGGTCTAGAAAAAGGTTTTTCAAATTAAGATCATCTACGAACCTTCTATAGAGCCTCTCATTTATGATCTTGGTGACTGAATAAAATGATACTTGATTTATATAGACAATTGTTGTCAAATATGATTTATCTAGAGTGAGGATCCCAACATGATCAGTGGCCTTAGTGACCTTTCCTATAGAGGGGCATGTTGGATCACAAGGATCAAGTAATTCTCGCATTATTGTAGTTAGGTCGATCTACATGTACATTCATGCCTCATATTCTAAATTGTTTTTTGTAACTCAATTTTAATATGCAATGTATGATTATTTTTTATGCAAAATATCACTTGGCCAATTTTTTCCGTTATTTTTAAATGAAACCATCTAATCGAAAAAAATCATGTGGATTGGAAACTCAATTTTATGTTTGTGCTCAATAAGGATAAACTTAACTTGGTGCTCAACGGATGTCCTAGTGGACTTACTAAAACCATGTGACAAGTCCAAGAGGTTGGATATGTTGAGTGTGAGATTGCAAATAAGATGGCTAGTTGTTTCATTTTTATTTCGATAACAAACGTGTTACAACAAAATACTTGAAAGTCAGAGTACTTCTCTACATACCCTTCATGGCATGTTTGGTCATCGAAGTAGGAATGCCTTTCTAAATCCATTTGTACCTTATAGAACTTCCGCATAAAATCCAAAGTATCTGTGAAGTTTCGAAGTTTGACTATGATTGCACACTTCAAACATGGCTGAGAGCCTGGATGCAACCATCTATTAAGAATACTCAATTTTTCACATGGTATTAAACTCTTCACCAAATAATTTTTTATAGTTTATCATGGATTATCATTTACACAAGATGCAGTTACTATTAACTGGGTTAATGATAGAGCTGTATTGTGGAAAGTGATCTTAATTGTACAATGGCAATGCTCATGCATTATTTGGTTGGTCATCTAGTTCCAAGCCAAAAAGACAAATTTGGGAAGAAGAGGAAAAAAGCTATTAATAAGTGTGCGAGCAACAAAAGATTAAAATTAGATGGAAAGCCTTGAGGCAAGTGTTCCAACTACGATCGAAAATGACACTGGAGAAAGATCGTCTAGATGCACCAACCAGAAAGCAAAGTACAATGAGAGTTTTCATTACTGACTATTACTTAGTGGTTGACGATTGCATCTTACTCATGAGTTTAAGCCAATTTTAACTTGATTGTAAGCTAGATTTTACAAGTATTGAATGTTTTTAATGTGTTTGTTAATATTATTTTATAGTATTATCGAGATGGTCAAGGAGACGAAAAAGATCATCAATTGAAGCTAATCGCATAGATTGAAAAGATGTTGTAGAGAAAGGGGCCAAAGAAGCAAAGCAAAATCGTTGGACAAGTAGTGCCCCGGCGTCGTGAAACAGTGGCGCCAATGCACCATAAAGAAGCAAGGAAAAGAGTGTGGGCACCATGGCCCCAGGTTCATGGCGTTGTGGTGCCAAGGGTTTTAGAGCGGCGCCACCACATTTATATCGAGGCGCCACATTCCAGATGCCGTTGTACCGCCAAGAGCCATAATCTTAGCGAAATTTCGGTCCCTTTTTTAGTCCAAATGAAAATCCTACCTTCTACACACGATAAGGCACCTATAAATATGAAATTTCTAACACTTTTAGGGGAATTCACACATTGAGAGGCAAGAAACATAATTGGAGAATCAAAAGAGAATTCAAAGAAGGAAAACGTCAAGCAACTTAAGGTTTGGCACATTGATTGGAAGAGGAATGAGATCTTTGTCCAAGAATTTTAACTTTTCTTTTACATCTTTACTACAAATTCGGTGATGTATTCCAAGACAATTTATTGTTTCTTTTCTTTCATTATGAATAGCTAAATCCATTGTTAGGGCAAATAATGTAACCAGTTGGATCCTTTATATTTTTTTTATTAAGATTCTTGGTATTTATTGTTCTATGTGTTAATTTTACTATGGAATAAATGCATTAAATTAATTGATCACTGATTTGATGATTTTGTGAATCATTTACAAATAGAGATATGAGTTTAGGATTTGGATCATATAGTAAAATTCGGTAAATCGATATACAAGTGGAGACACCTATACTAATTATTGCGATCATAATTAAATTCTTAGGACGAAGAACTCGTTTAACTAAGTTAGATTTTCTTAGAGATATGGAGTTGAATTAGTTAAATAGATTCAATGAGAACTCGAGAGGAGTAAGTTGAATACAATAGGAGAATTCGACCGAATAGTACATTAGATGTGAATCTTAATTTAAGATGTAAAGGTGACTAATAGGTGAAATTATTTTGCCCTGACATCCATTCATTATTTGATTTTCAAACCAATCGTGCATGCATCCATTTATTTTCTAGCATTTAGATTAAAATTTAAATCCTACAAGTTTTCATCTCATCAAATAGTGGTTAAAGAAAAATTGAATTAAGTGCTAGAGTATAGTTCTCTTGGGATCGACAATCCGGACTCTTAGGTCCACTTATTACGTGTTACGGTCCGTACACTCGTGGAAATAAAATCGACAACAGTGGTTGAACTACAAATTCCCGAGTTGTAGATTTAGGAACCACTAATCATATTTAGTTATTGATGTGGGTGCTTCGGGAAAGCAGAAACTCAATGAATGCCAGTTTAAAATTAACGTTGGCACAAGAGCAATAGTTTTTGCAAGAGCATATGACTATTTTGTTTTTATAATGGTAGTTGTTTGATTTTTAAAGACTATTGTTACATCTAGCGAATGAAGCATAAATTTGTTTTCTGTTTTCGATTTAATAGGACAATATTATTCTATAAAATCGACATCTAATACGTTTAGCATCATAATGAATAAAGTTCTTGTTTACGCTGGACATTTGATTAGTGGTCATTATATTTTAAATTATTCCACATATAAAATAAAAAGGTTACTTTTGTAAGCCATAAAATGTCATACCATACTAGTGATAAATATCTATGGCGTCTTGGACAAATCAACCTTAACAAAATATAAAACTGACTAGAGATGATTCTTTTAACTCGGTTAAGATCAAACCGTTGACAGTTTGTGAGTTTTGTTTGGAAGACAATATAACCAAGATATCATTTTTCGACAAAAGGATAGAGCCAAAAATGTATTGGAACTAGTGCATTCTGATACGTGTGGACCTTTGAATGCACTTGAGAAGGGAAAATAGGAGTATTTATCTATAGATGATTACTCTAAATTCAAATATATTTACCTAATGGCTTGAAAGTCAAATGTTTTTGAGAAATCAAAAGAGTAGATGACTAAGGTCGAGAAATATTTGGGAAAAAGTATCAACATATTTCGATCTGATCGAGGTGGTGAATACCTCTCAAGAGAATTTAGGAACAATTTTACAAAAAATGGCATTGTTTCTTAATTGAATACATCTAGTATACATAAAGGGAATGACATTTCAAAAAGAAGAAACACGACATTGTCAGATATGGTTAGGTCAATGAAAAGTTTCACAACTCTACCTATCTCATTTTGGGATATACACTGAAAGCAGTTGGATATATTCTTAACTTAGTTCATTCTAAGTCTGTTTTCCAGACTCCCTTGAAATTTTGGAATTGCATACAGCTGCTACCTTGTGGCAGACGGCTATTGCCACATGGTAGAAAACCATTGCTCCATATCTTTTGTGGGCCAACTCGAATCTGGATAGTTTATGTATGATATTCGGTAGATGAGTTTTATTGTTGTTTGGATTGCTTCTATTTGATCATCATATTATTATTATTATTATTATTATTATTATTATTATTATTATTATTATTATTATTATTATTATTATTATTTGTTGCTGAAGATTTATATTACATACTTGGCTTGGGTCGAGTCAGTTTTTAATTTATTTCTTGAGTCATTTTTGGGCTACAAATAATTGTTAATTTATCACTTTATGAACGCTTTAAATTATTGTTGGAATTATTATTGTTCTAGATACCATGACATATAGAGTGATTTGTAACATCGCTTATGATACTATGAATAGGATGCATATCATTAAACAACAATTTTCTTTGATTAATTTAATTTAGATTAAGTTCTTCTGGAAGAAAAAATCATAATAATTGAACTGTATATTATTTTAATTTTCCTTGATTCATTTAATTTAGATTAGATTATTCTAGATTAAATTTTTTTAATAATTAAACTGTATATTAATTTGATTAATATGAATAGTTTATAATTATTTAAAATTTTCTAGATTAATTTAATTTATATTATTCTGGAAGGGAGAATTTGTAATAATTACATATGTTGTATATTAATTTGATTAATATGAAAAGTTGGTAATTATTTTAATTAAAACCCATTACTTTAAAATATTGAGTGCGAGGGGGTGTTTAATTAAATAAAAACTCATGGTTTCAATTGGTCAATCCATAAGCAAAGTAATACTCTTTCTTCATGCAGGTAATGCAATGGAATCCCTGTACGTGGCTCTCCTTTTATGACCTTGGCAACCAAATAAAATGATACTAAATTTATATAGGCACTTGTTGTCAAATATAATTTGTCTAGAGTGAGGGTCCCACTTGATCAGTGAACATTGTGAGCTTTTCTATAAAAGGGGTTGTTGGATTATACGGATCAAGTAATCGTTTGATTATTGTGGTTAGGTGAATCTACATGTGCATTAATGCATCATATGCTACATCTTTATTTATAACTCAATTTTAATATGCAATGTAAGATTTTTGTTTTATGCGAAATATCACTTGGCCAATTTTTTCGGTATTCTAAAACGAAACCAACTAATCAGAAAAAATCATGGGGATTGGAAACGTAATTCAATGTTTTTGCTCAATAAGTATAAATTTAACTTTGTGCTTAGCGGATGTCCTAATGGACCTGCTAAGACCATGTGACAAGTCCAAGAGGTTGAATATGTTGAGTGGGAGACTGTAGACAAGATGGCTAGTTGTTTCATGTTGATTTCAATA
The DNA here is from genome assembly GCF_002742605.1 of Olea europaea var. sylvestris. Classification (NCBI taxonomy): domain Eukaryota; kingdom Viridiplantae; phylum Streptophyta; class Magnoliopsida; order Lamiales; family Oleaceae; genus Olea; species Olea europaea. Next base: position 14,092,837 of record NC_036258.1, on the reverse strand, counting down.
TAAACATGTTACAACATATTACTTGAAAGTCATATTACCTCCCATGACATACAACATACCCTTCATGGCATCCAAGTAGGAATGCCTTTCTAATGCCATTTTTACCTTATAGAACATTCGCATGAAATCCAAAGTGCCTGTGAACTTTCATATTTCGACTATAATTGCACACTTCAATCACGGCTAGCAGTCCAGATGCAACTATCTATTTAGGATACTCAATTTTTGATATGGTATTGAACTCTTTACTTGATATTTTTTATAGTTTACTATGGATTATCACTTATACAAGATAAAGATACTATTGATTGAGTTAATGATAGAGCTGCAATCTGGAAAGTAATCTTAATGGTACAATGGCGATGCTCGTGCATTATTTGGTGGCTCCTCTAATTCCAAGCTGAAAATGAAGTTTTGGAAAGAAGATGAGGAAAGCTATCAATAAGCATGAGAGCATCAAAAGATCAAAAGTAAATGAAAAGTCTTGAGGCAAGTGTTCCAACTACAGTAAAAAAATGACACTGGAGAAAGACAGTCCATATGCACCAGCTAAAAAGCAAAGTGCGGGTGAGGTTTTTGTTACTGAGTATTAATTAGTGGTTGATACTACGATTTCTGAGTCGTAGATTTTGGAACCACTAATAATATCTGCTTGTTGATACAAGTGCTTCGGGAAAGTAGAAACTCAAGGAATGCCAATTTAAAATTATCGTTGACACTAGAGCAATAGTTTTAGAAAGAGCATATGAGTATTTTGCTTTTATAATGGTAGTGTTTGATTTTTAAAGACTGTTATTATGTCTAGCAAATAAAGTAGAAATTTATTTTCTGTTTTCAATTTAATAGGATAATGTTATTTTATAACATCAACATGTGATACGCTTAGCATTTTAATGAATAAAGTTCATGTTTGTGCTGGACATTTTATTAATGGTCTTTATATTTTAAATTATTCTACATATGAAATAAAAAGGTTACTTATTACACCATAAAATGTCGTACCATACTAACGATACATATCTATGGCATCTTGGACAAATCAACCTTAACAAAATATAAAACTAACTAGAGATGGTTCTCTCAACTCGATTAAGATCGAACCATTGATAGTTTGAGTTTTGTTTGGAAAACAATGCGACAAGATATCCTTTTTTGACAAAAGGATAGAGCCAAAAATGTATTGAAACTTGTATAGGTATGGACCTTTGAATGCACTTGAGAAGGGAAAATAGGAGTATTTTTTTACAGATGATTACTCTAGATTCAAATACATTTACCTAATAGCTTGAAAGTCAAATTTTTTAAGAAATCAAAAGAGTATAAGACTAAGGTCGAGAAACATTTAGGTAAAAGTATTAATATACTTCGATCTGATCGAGGTGATGAATACCTCTCGGGAGAATCAGGGACAATTTAACAGAAAATTGTACTATTTCTTAATTGGATATATCTATTGTACCTAAACGGAATGGCATTTCGAAAAGAAAAAACACGACATTGTCAATATATCTAGGTCAATGAAGAGTTTCACAACTCTACCTATCTTATTTTAGGATATACATTTAAAACAATTGGACATATTCTTAACTTAATTCCTTTTAAGTCTATTCTCAAGACAATCCTGAAATTTTGGAATTGCAGACAACTGCTGCCACGTGGCAAAGCCGTCTGCCATGTGGTAGAAAACCATTGGTTCGGGTCTTTTGTGGGCCAACTCGGATCTGGATAGTTTATGTTTGATATTAATTTTTACAGGTACGATAGAAGACTTATACTGCTGTTTGGATTGCTGATGTTAGATCCTTGGATTTTTCTTTTTTTGGCTGAAGATTTAGATTAAATACTGGGCTTGGGTCCTATTAGATTTTAGTTTATTTCTTGAGTCATTTTTGGGCCACAAATAATTTTTAATTTATTACTTTATGAACGCTTTAAATTATTGTTTGAAATATTATTGTTCTAGATATAATGACATATAGACTAATTTATGACATTGCTCATGATACTATAAATATGATCAATATCATTGAATATCGATTTTTCTTTGATTAAATTTTCCTGAAAGAAAAAATAGTAATAATTAAACTGTATATTAAATTGATTAATGTGAACAATTGGTCATTATTTTAATTTTCTTGATTTATTTAATTTGGAATAATTTTTTTTTGGATAGAAAAATTGTAATAATCAAACTGTATATTAATTTGATTAATATGAACGGTTTATAATTATTTAAAATTTTCTCCATTAATTTAATTTATATTAAGTTTTTTTGGAAGGAAAATTTGTAATGTTTAAATTATACATTAATTTGATTAATATGAACAGTTGATAATTATTTTAATTAAAATTCATTATTTTAAAATATCGAGTGGGAGCGAGTGTTTATTTAAATAAAAACTCATGGTCTCATTTGGTCAATCCATAAGTAAAGTAATACGCTTGTGTCATGACAATAATGCAACGAACTCCCTATAGGAGGCTCGTGTAGTATATGTTGCTTGATTGGATTCCTTCACGGTAAGATCGTTTAGATAAGAATATAATTTGTGATCATCCTATAAATGGCGAAAATATTTTCAAGTATCTAGAGGACTAGAAAAATGTTATACACTCAAATCGAGATCAATTGCGAACCTCATATAAAGGCTTTCGTTTTTTATCTTAGTGACCAAATAAAACAATACTAAATTTACATAGGCACTTGTTGTTAGACATGATTTGTCTAGAGGGAGGGTTCTAACTTGATCGGTGAACACATCGACCTTTCCTATAGAGGGGCCTGTTGGATCACAAGGATCAAGTAATCATTAAATTATTGTAGTTAGATGGATCTAGATGTGCATTCATACATCATATGCTAAATTTTTATTTGTATCTCAATTTTAATATACAATGTACAATTATTTTTATGTGAAATATCACTTGGCCAACTTTTTACGTTATTTTAAAACAAAATCAACTAATTGGGAAAATCATGTGGATTAGAAACGTAATTCATTTTTTTGTGCTCAATAAGGACAAACTTAACTTTGTGTTTAATGGATGTCCTGATGGACCTACACAGACCATGTGACAAGTCGAAGAGGCCAGATATTTTGAGTGGAGACTGTAGACAAGATGGCTAGTTGTTTTATTTTGACTTCGATATCAAATGTGTTACAACAAAATGTTTGAAAGTCATAGCACCTCCCATGACATATTACATACCCTTCATGGCATGTTTGGTCATCAATGTAGGAATGCCTTTTTAAAGCTATTTTTACTTTATAGAACATCTGCTTGAAATCCAGATGCTTGTGAAGTTTCATAGTTCGACTATGATTGCATACTTCAAACATGATTGAGAGTTTGGATCAACCATCTATTAAGGATACTCAAATTTTGACATGGTATTGAACTTGGCACTTGATAATTTTTCTTAGTTTACTATAGATTATCACTTACATAAGATGAAAATACTATTGATTGAGTTAATGATAGAGTTGTAAAGTGGAAAATGATCTTAATGGTACAGTGGTGATGCTCGTGCATTATTTGGTAATTCCTCTACTTCCAAGCCAAAAAGATAGATTGGAAAGAAGAGGAAGAAAGCTATCAATAAGCATGAGAGCAACAAAAGATCAAAGGTAGGTGAAAAGCCTTGGGGCAACTGTTCCAACTACGATCAAAAATGACACTGGAAAAAGACCGACCAGATGTACCAGATAGAAAGCAAAGTGTGGATGAGGATTTTCGTCACCGAGTATTACTTAGTGGTTGATACTACAAATTCTTGAGTTGTAGATTTTGAAACCACTAATTATATCTGGTTATTGATACGGGTGATTCAGGAAAGCAAGAACTCAGTGAATGCTAGTTTAAAATTATCGTTGGCACAAGAGCAATAGTTTTAACAAGAGCATATGCGTATTTTGTTTTTATGGTGGTAGGTGTTTGATTTTTGAAGACTATTATTATGTCTAGCGAATGAAACAGAAATTTATTTTCCTTTTTCGATTTAGTATGATAAAGTTATTATATAAAATTGGCATCTAATACTCTTATCATTTTAATGAATAAAGCTCATGTTTGCACTTGAAATTTGATTAATGGTCTTTATATTTTAAACTATTTCACCTATGAAATAAAAAGGTTACTCTTGTACACCTTAAAATATCGTACCATACTAATGATACATATCTATGGCGTCTTGGACAAATCAATTTTAACATAATATAAAACTAACTAGAGATGGTTCTCTCAACTCGGTAAAGATCAAACCATTGACAATTGTGAGTTCTTTTAGGAAGATAATATTACCAAGATATCCTTTTTCGACAAACGAATAGAGCCAAAAAGATATTGGAACTAGTACATTCTGATATGTGTAGACCTGTAAATACACCTGAGAATGGGAACTATGAGTATTTCTTTATAGATGATTATTTTAAATTCAAATACTTTTACCTAATGGCTTGAAAGTCAAACTTTGAGAAATCAAAAGAGAATAAGACTAAGGTCGAGAAATATTTGGGTAAAAATATTAACACACTTCAATCTGATCGATATGGTGAATATCTCTCGAAAGAATTTAGGTATAATTTAACAGAAAATGGTACTGTTTCTAAATTGAATAAGTTTGGTATACCTAAACGGAATGGCTTTTAAAAAAAGAAGAAATATGACATTATTAGATATAGTTAGATCAATGTAGAGTTTCAGAGACCTATCTCATTTTGGGATATACACTGAAAATAGTTAGATATATTATTAACTTAGTTCTTTCTAAGTCTATTTTCAAGACTCTCATTAAATTTTGAAATAGATTAAAATCCTGTTTGCATTACATCCAAAATTTTGAGAGTCCAGCTCATGCGCTAAAAGAAAAGAAGGAAAAGTTGGAATTAGGTCAGAGATGTGCCTGTTTGTGAGATATCCTAAAAATACCAAAGGATAATTTTTATAGTCCTTTAGATAGGAAGTTTTTGTTAGCAGAAATGCAACCTTCTTGGGGGATAAGTATATTAATGATCTCAGTCCAAGAATAAGGTTGTGTTAGAATAAATAAGTGGGGCAATTCTATCTCATTGATTTCTGAAACACAACCTGGGATAAACATCCCATCGTGTCAAATATACTTGAACAACATGATTTGAGTGAATGAGATGAGTTGTCAAGAACGTTGAAAGTAATGAGGTGGTAATGTCGTCTCCTAGTGGTAGTGCAAGCATTGATAAAAATACTACTTTCCAAATGACACCACGGTCCAAGATCAATCGCCCTTAGGCAAAGTCGAATGATTATCAATTCACCTTCGTGGTACTTGTCGTGTGGAGAGTCCAATATGGTGGCCTCCATTGTACAAGTTGATGATCTGACTTCATATAATGAATTATGGATAATGTAGATGTAGCGATCTATTTATGGATTGAAGCAGACATTGAGATCTTGGAATAAGAATTCCACAAAGTGATTAAGAGATATGGTTCTAGGACTTTGATAAACCATGTGTCTATAAAAATATATGAGACAAAATTGTATTTTTTCTAGTGCTTACGTAGATGATATTCTACTTGTTAAAAATAATATGGGTGTGTCATCATCTACAAAAGCGTGATTGGCCCAACAGTTTCACATGAAAGATTTAGAAAGTTAGTTATGTTCCAGGTTTTAGATCTTGAGAGACCGAAGGAACGAGAAAATAGTTTTGTCTCTAGTCTCATATGTTGACAAGATATTTGTCAGATTTGCTATGCAATATTCTATCCTTAAGCATCATATCCAACTCTCTAAGGATCAGTCTGCTAGTACTCCGAAAGAAATTGAGTACATGAGTAGGATACTTTATGCGTTGGCAGTAGGTAGTCTCATGTACGCTATGAAACATACCTAACATTTTTCATATTGTTAGTGTGGTGAGTTGAGATCTATTTAACCTTAGGATCAAAACATTGAATGGCAATAAAGCATATTTTTTGGTACCTTCAATAAATGAGGAATTATATACTCCTTATTCGATCTTGTTTAGATAGGTTAAAATGATTCAAACTTCCAAAGTGATGAAGACCATCACGGGTCTATATCGGTATCGTTATTTACACTTGATGATGGGGCCATTATTTGAAGAAGAATCAAGCAATCATGCATTACTGATTCCACCATTGATGCTAAGTACTTAGTAGCTTGTGAAGTACTAAATTCGTTGCTTGACTTATAAAATCCTTGCAGACATCAAGGTGATGCCTACATCTGCACAACCCTTTACCCTGTACTGGGATTACAGTAGGACTGTTGTAAATATTAAAGAACAATGAGTCATTAGAAGGGTAAACATATTGAACAGAAACATCATCTCTTAAAAGAGATAGTTGGGAGAGAAAATGTGGTTATCAATAAGATTGCTATTGGGATGAACCTGTAGACTTTCTTACTAAGAGCCTATTAGCTAAAATATTTTATAGATATCTACAAGACACAAGATTGCAAAACATGACACGTATACACTATGGGAAGTTGGAGATTTATTGGGTTGCATGTCCATATAGTATAATTTGCTATGTTAAAATAATAATTTTTAATAAATAAATTGTGGTTTTATTTATTTATTGCATTTATTTATATTAAGCATACGAATTAAAATGCATATGATCACATGTGATAATATAAGTTGGGTACTTACGTTGAGAAGTACAATGTGACACAACTTATATTTTGATCAAAAAATAATTTATTCACAACCAATATATAAGGGTTGGCACCTTGTACCAAAATGTTGTAGTGTTGATCCATTCACTTTCAGGTTTGTGATTTGTCCTCATCACGAAAATAGTTAGAGGTTACGCTAGTACGCTTGGAGCGTATAGAACGGATCACGTATCGAGTTTAATTTCTATAGCATAACGGTGTAGAGAATTAAATTTCACTTGACCGCTGTGTATTTCATCTAACTCCCTTGACAGGTTTATTTAAATATTTTTGTGATTTTAATGGTTCTTTGATTCATCAATGGGTGAGATTAATTTGATTGGTCAAATATCTCGAGAAGTTGTGAACTTGAGAATGAGCAAAGTAGAGAATATGAATTTGTGTCGGGAACTGTTACCCTGAAAAATGGGTAGAGTGACTACCTAAGTATTTTCTGCTGAACGGTTGAAATTTGAACTCAGTATTTAGAAACGGCTAAACTTAAGTTAGTGAGAATAATTAGAAGGCAAAACATTCATCTATACTCATACCTAATTACCGAATCTCGGATGGGAATAAAATACATATTTGGCAAGTTAGAGGAAAGTATTACAAATTTATTGTCTTCTATAATTTTATATATTCCAGGAGTTCAATCTTTTACCTTTAGTGAAAAAAGTAAGGACAAATAATTAGATTATGTGATCTATGGTCGACTAGACAGGATATTGAATCTTGGTAATATATGTCTAATCAGGTCCTTGTAGTAGCTCTATGAAGTATTGAAACTTAATTATAATAATTATAGTAGTTTTGAGCTTAATTATAATTACAATAAAGTTTTGCACTTGATTTTATTTACTGTGAAATTTGTAAACTCAATTATAATTGTAATTGAAGTTCTAGGATTAACATGTAATTAAATGTAAATTAATTGAATTTGAATTTTAATTAAAACTCGTACTTAGATTTTAATTAGAACTCTTATTTGAATGTGGAATTATTATTGTACAAGGATTGTAATTATTTTATCTCTATAAAAAGAAATTAGATGGAAGTTAGACATTCTATGGAGTTGTACGGTAATTATAACAAATAATTTCATAGTGTTCAAATTTTAGAGATTCAATTGTCCAGCTTAAGAATTAGTCTTTTTAAATTTAGTTGAAAGAAGCTGCCAACCCATCGGTGTAGACTTGACTTTGGAGAATACCATAGAAGATTTGGAGGTTTAAAATATCAAGCTCTTGAAACTAAAAAGTTAGAAGTTCATGATCCAAAATGCTGAAAATTTATGATTCAGAATTAATTTAAGAATTGATGATTGAATTTTGGTAAAAATTTGAATATTTTATTCTTGATATAACATATACGTGAATATCTAGACGATCTTGTTTAATTGAATTAAATATATTTTTTTTTAATTTTTGAGTAATTCCGCTTCGGCATTCTAAAAGATTGTTGTCTATTCATGCATTCTTGGATTGTAATTTAGGCGTAGTTGGAAATAGAGCCCCATCTAGCCTGAAGCCATGGACTTTGAATCCATAATTGGCCATGGTGTGAAAGCCATTGTTCGAAAGTCCACGTGTAAAAAACGGCTTAATGTTGGTGGCAAACATCAATATTCTACTCGATGCCAAAGAAATACAACTAGAGACTAAAGGGTTGTCTCAACTGGAATTCACGTGTCTATTGACAAGGAGTTGTGATCCATTAATTCCCAGGGGCTTGTGAAATCATTACCATTCTCAAGTCGATGAAAGTTAAAAGATATATGCGAATTTCACTGCCAAGGAAGTTGTGATAGATACTCTCATTGCAAAAGCTAAAACTGAGAAGAAAGAAGAGAAAGTGAAGAAACTACAGGTGAGCATCAAAATTGATGTGTTGAAGCAAGTTCCGTCTAACCAATGGATCTACACATCAGTTATGTTGGAGGGTTTTTCAATCCTCCAATCATGAAGGTGGAGTATCTATTGATAATGAAAATAAAAGAGGAAATTTTTCATAGATGTCACGAAATTTGAAAATACGTAAAAATTTATCACTTTTACTAATGATGCTAAAAAAAGGTCACTTTTTGGTGTGAAATGTTCGAATTACCCTTAGTGATACCTTTTTGGGAGCATTTAATGCTCATTAATGCATGATTTGAATGTCCATTAATATTATGATGTGATGATTTAATTTGTGTACTATAAACATTGGATATATGTATATTATATTGGGTAATATAAATCTTTTAATAAAAAAGAAAAAAAAAGATTTTGAAAGTGAGCATAAACCGATTTCTTCTACTATTAACAAATCCTAACTTTCTTATCATCTTCTCCATTCCTTCATCAAGAAAAAATTACTATTCGATCTGGATTCCTCTTCCATTTTGAAAAGTTAACATGTTAGAATTTTTTTATATTTTTATCTTATAACTTACTAATTTTGAAATGCTAAATACAACATGGTCATATTTATTTGAATTTTTTGAAATTATTATTCACTGATTTGTCTAATCTTTAGAATGAAGATACCAATATCTCTATTAAATGTTGTGAATGATTCCATATTTCATAAAGTATTGAGTTATTTATTTTGGGAAGATGTTACCATGTTATAGTTGAGAATTAATGATAACCATTAATATTTTGAATAATTTTTTCAATGAATCCCAATAAATATTTTGAAGGATTGTCTCTTTAATGATTCAATGTGCAAATTACTTAGGAAAAGATTTTGTCATTTCGTAGTACAATATTAATAACCCTACTTAATACTATAAAGAATTTGTTCCAATCATATGCACATTTAATAATTCCTGTTAGTTCCGACAGTTCAACTGTCGAATTTCACATTTCGAAACTGTCGGGATAGACACTTTAATTGTCAAATTCAACATTTCAAAACTGTCGGTATAGGTATTTCAACTGTCAATTTCATATGTTTGCTATTTTTTGAATTTAAATATTCGAATGTGCCACTTTCATACTATTAAATGCTGGCATATCGATTGTGCAGAATTCTTACGATTTCAATCTCAACTTTTCATGTATAAGTAATCATTTAATATTCACTGTGTCCCTTGTGGAAAGTTTGTCCATCTAGATAACAAATAGAAGTGGAGAGTGGATAAAACTACTTCAATTGAAATTTAGATAAGTATCACCTTAGTCGGACTTGTGCTACAACTGGAGGACAAATTTGGTGTTCTTGATCCCTACATTCAAACTAAATTGAAGTTCAAAGTCCTAAACGTGAATATACCTCCGGCCGAAATACACAAAAATGAAGACTTAAATTGGTACATATCAATTTATAATGAAACTGTTATATGCGTTACTATTTTAGAAATCGAGCTTCCAATTGTTGACATAGGAAGGGATATAAATTTCCAAAATCCTTCATTTGTCGTAGCGGAAGTTTACCAAAACATACAAATGTGTGTGTGTGTGTGTGTGTGTGTACCATTTTATTATAAAGTTTCCTTTTGTAGTTGTTGGTAATCAATGATCATGAATACATTTTGATTTTAAATATAGCACTTGCCCAAAGAACATATTATTTACTGTTAGGGAACATTCAAGATGAAAGAACATGATTTAAGTAGTTTTATTAATATTATTTCTTTTACTTATGATATGTGTATCAGATATGGAAATAAATTTTATATATGCAAGAATAACAAAAGCAATTGTCCTAAGGTATTTTGATATTTAAAGTTTTCATAATCAGAACTTAATCAAACAATTCAACTTTGCCCTGTGTTAATCAAACAAACCAACAAATATGTCAAAGACGAAGAGAAACCATTTCTCTAAAACAAATAAAATTTTGTGCTATAAAAGCACTGGCCAAAGATTCTCACAAGTTACTTGATTGCAAAAGAGTTTTCACTTCATTGGTTTGTAAAAAGATAATGAAAGAAGCATTCTTCGCTTATTTTTTCGAGCCAATCTATCTTGCTTTATAATTTTCATGCATAAAAGCACTAGCATTGTAATCAATATCAAAATAAGACTAAGCCTCAAATGTCTATAATGCAAAGAAACAACAAAGAAAATGAGGAATGATGAAATGATAAGTTCCCATATCACAAAGATAGCAACATCTACCCTACATCCAACAAACACGGCATATGAGAAACAACAATTCTCGAAGATGCATAAGCACATATATATACAACCACCATATCTTCTTTGCCTTATCAATCCTAATCAAGTTGAATATTAGTTGTTGCAACAATTGGGTTGAAAATTGTATGTCAAGTAACTCAACCAGGAACACAAGGTATGAGTTATCGAAATCTTCTCGTTGTCAACCATCAAAATTTTTCAATACGATTTTCATGAACTTGAAATTGCTTATTTGAAAAATATGGGTGCACAAGTGCTTATTTTCAGGGAGTAGGAATTCAAAATTCATCCACAAAAACAAAGTACAACAAGAAAGTAAAAGAGGTAAGATTATAATAATTTGTAAAAGTTAATGCAAAACATACATATGATGTTCAAATAAATCATAGTTGGACATGTCGACATATGAGTGCAAAATTGATCTATATAAAGTAGTCATCTGTCGAGAAATATTGATTTTAGCTGTTGAGAACGATAGTTCATATTGACACATGACAACTAATATGTCGAGATTTAATCAAATTTCGTAAATAACTGAAACTAATTGTCAAGAACGATAATTCATCTCAACAGATGAATCACATAACTAATCTGTTAACAATTCATAACAGGTGTACTCTGATTTTCTTGACATTTCACAATTGGTGAGTAGCAAACTAAACAAATTCTTCAAGCATAATAATTGATCGGGCACTCAATTAATATGATGTTTGTAATCAAAATGAGAAGACACATAATGGTCACCACAGTTTGGAAATCTAAATTTTAACTCCAGCAGTATTGATTTCTATATACTTGCACAATATATGTCAAGTTCAGTAGACGTCAGCAAAATCTAACACATAGCTTATCTCCTTTTTGGGATTGTCTAGGTAAAAAATAAATAAGTAAAATAATAATAATAATAATAATAATAATAATAATAATAATAATAATAATAATAATAATAATAATAATAATAATAATAATTTATTGAAAGATAAAATCTCACATCACAAGACCCATTTACAATTTCAAATTAACTCAATCATATAGTTAATGAAATGGGAATAAATTAGCTAGAATAAATGTATATACATATATATGGACTAGATACTACATGACGTCAACAATAGATGTACAGTGTTATCCGAACTAAATAACAAAATGTGAATACAAGTGCATCACAACAATTAAAAGGAATGCATGCGTGAAGTCGATTTTCTTCCGACAAAAAGAATTTGAAATTCATCTATAAAAAATAGTAATATGAAGAAATAACAAAGATAAGATGATGATATATCGTACATTTAATATGTAACACACTTAGAAGAGCAGCTTAACCAAATGAGGCATATGAAAAAAAAAATTCAAGAAAAAGTAGGTAACATCGAGAATTTCATAACTTAACTGTAAAAAAACAACAGTTAATCTCGACGGATGGATTTTATAACCTTAGAGATTGACAGTTTATCACGACCTATGAGTTCCATAACAAATAATGGGAAGTCTCTATAGCATTAACAAAGCATCACCAAAATGGGATAACCAAACTCTTTCAATAATTAATAAAAATAAATAACACCTACAACATGTAAATAGAATCTCAACTACAAACTTTCTTCTGCAACAAATGCAATTAAAACCCAGCTTATTATTTCATTTCTACAACCCTAATTGCAAAAAGTATTCCTTATTGAAATTAATGATTATAGAAAATGTCTACCAAACAAATATTTTTAGCACAAATCAACAAGTAATCTATAAGTAGTGCAAAATATGTTATAAAAATATTGCAGAATATGAGAAATATACTATAGTTCATGTAAAATATGAGAAATATTGCAAAATCTATGCCCCCAAGCACATATTTTTAGCACAAAATATTGCAATACTTTGTGACTGGCTTCACTAATGAAAAATTAAATCTAAATCTTTGAGGTCGATAGTTGCGTGGAAGAAGAAATTGGACTTTTTGGAAAGAAGAAAATCATTATTCTAATTACGGATTTACGATCTTAGTTCATCGGACTTCCTTTTGAAAATGGGTAAAATTATCGGAAGTGATTTTTTGAAAAAGAAAGTCGTGGGCTGAAAAAATCGCCAAAAATAATTTTTGGGAAGAAGAAAATGAAAGTGAGAAATATTATGGGATAAGGTTGAAAAATGCTGTTTAAACAGGGAAAAGAATGCTGACTTGGCAGTATGTGATTGAGTGTTTTTGTGTTGCTTTTTTCCAATTTCCAATGAAAAATTGCCATGTGTTGTCTTTGGAAAAAAAATTATGTCATTGAGTTGGACTATATAGCATGATTGGTTAAGGTCTTGCAGTTGGGTTTAGAAACTGACTGTTGTGTTGAGGGTGGGGAGGATTTAGCCCTCGTTTGGCGCTCATTCTCATTCTCATTCTTTACCTATCTCTTATTTTGAATCACATAATTTTTCATAAAATAATATTATACGCAAATAAACAACTTTTTATTTTTTTTTCAACCACACATTTTTCAAAAAAATATTATTTCAACTATTAAAATTTGATAAGAGTGGGACCAAACTAGGGCTTAATATGATGTCTATCTACTTTTTGTACTATTTTTTTATTTAATCAAATCTCCATTATTTAAAGACATCAAAAGTATTTAATTTAATTTAATTTTTTTTTTTTTTTTGGGAGAGGCAAATGAGTCCATAAATGACATTTGTCAAAATTATAAAAATATGACTTTTTGTAAATGACAACCGAAAAAGTGTCAACGGGTGCAAGTTCCTCAAAAATAAACTACAAACTTAAGAGAGGACATATGACATGACCACCGGTCAATGAAAGTACAATGCCAAAAATTTAACTAGTCGAGAAATTGGAAATCTACTCGTTAATCATTTTTTCAAAACTCTTTTTATCAAATTCATTTTCAATCACACATTAATTAAATAAAATATTCTCACAAAAATTCAAAATGTTCCCTACTTTTAACCATACATTCTCCAAAAAATTACTATTTAAAAACTCATTCTTCCCAAAAAAAAAATAAATAAATAAAAAATTAAATTAAATTAAAATTGGTAGTCAAACAGTAACTAACTAACATGTGCCTTCTTCATGCTTAGCGTCACTGCACGCCTATAGTCTACTTTTTCCGGCTACTCAAATCCTCTCTGTCTTCCTCGGAATAAGCCAGTATAGCGAATATGCTTTGCACAAATTTTTTCTATTACATGAAATTTACACATCTTGACATACCCCGTGCCAATTTTGTATTCTAGTTGCATAGATTCTACATTTTTTTTGTGTCTACAGCCTGAAGGAAATGTTGTGGCAAGGGTGGGAGATGGAATCAACGACTCGCCAGCCCTTGTAGCTGCAGACATCGGAATGGCAATTGAGGCAGCCGACATCCTTCCAATGAAGAGCAATTTGGAGGATGTCATAACTGCCAGACTTTTCGCGTGCAACCTTTTTCAGTATCCGCCTCAACTATCTCTGGGCTTTTAGGTTACAATATCCAAAGTATTCCAACCGCCGTTACCCTGTCCACTGTATTCCGACTACCTCCATGGATTGCCGGAGCAGCAATGGCAGGCTCTTCAGTGAGTGCTGTATGTTGCACTCTTTTGTTGTAAAATTACTTCGGAACAAAGAAGCTGGATACTCGAGATAAAGAGGAAAAATTGTGGTCTGATTGTTTAGCTTTGATAGTGATGAATCATGTGTGGGATTATTGTGCTCGGTTTACCTTGTTCATAGAAAAAGAAACTAAAATTTTGATTGTTATAGCATCCAATCATTGTCTAGTACTGCATGTCAAGCATCCATAGACAGAGTAAATGGAGAATACTAGAATTGACCTTTGAAAATGGATAACGGTTAGTTTATAGTACTACTATCGTTCTTATTTCGAAACAAGGCAACAGCAAATTTGGTAGTAGCATGTCTCACGAGGAAGTACGGTGGAAAACAAAGATAATATTTGATAATTGAATATTACATATAATGTTCTTGGATAAGCAGGGCAAGACAAAATAATTAAATTCTTTTTTTTATTAATATTACACAGTGGATATTCGATAAGTAGTGTTGGACAAGACGAAACTATTAAATTCTTTTTCATTATTATCATCCTATATTATCCAATTCATCTTATTAAACATACCAACATTGTTGTTCTCTGCCTGGATTTTTCGTCTGAGAATGCTAAGCAAGTTTCCCATGGGATTCTGCCTCCTTAGTTGCCAAGGACTTCAGGCTCAGTAGCTTCTCTTTGGCTGGGGACATTAAAGAATGTAGCTCCTCAAAATGAGGTGCAGCAGCACTCTTCGTATCCTCGACCCACTTCAGAATTCTTTTATGATGGCTTAAAATGCGATCACGATCCTTAGTTTCAACAAGCTAATTCAAAAAAGAGAGGGAAGAAAGAAAAGAAACGATATCTAAGTTTCTCAAAGATTTCTTCAAGAAAGATCCAAACTAATTGACGTGGATTGGTGTGACTCAACCGGAACGAAATCGAAAATCAATAACTAATTTCAAAGAAAATATTTTAATGACAACTTGAAATTTCGCTAAAAAGTTCAGTGATTGTGTATTTAACCAATGACGAGAAGATTGCTTCGTTGTTACCTCAAGTTGCATGACTTCACATGCTAAACTAAGATCTGCGATGGAAGGTTGAGAGTTTCCGAGCAAAAATGGGCCATCATCCCGAAGCCAAAAGGACTCGATCTTTGCAAGAGATGCTATCAGAATTTTCTCACCTTCAGCTGCTTTTTCCAGGTTCAAAGGGCGCCCCAACGCAAGTGCGATAAGGGAATTAAAGATATATGTAGCTGCAAATAAATCATTATTGAAAGAAAATATAGGCTTGTTAGATAGCAAGAGAATGCCAACAATAGTAATTTTATCACAATACTCAAAGACAAAAATAAATGAAAAACCTTACTACATGTACATCAAAGTTTATATAAGAGATTACATAATGTCCACATGGCACTTTATTGTTTGTTAGTAAAACACAGTCAATTTTTTCATCCAATCTTTTCCCTTCATATCATCTTCGATAACCGCTTATGTACCACTTTTATGTACAAGTAGCAAAATCCGTAAAATGAATTACTAGAATGAACTGGCTGTTGTGTAATGACATGCTGGCAGTTTGGAGCCTAATCATGCTATACACTATCACACTTTTCCACTCGATTGCATTTTTTTCTGATTGCTTATATAATAATTATTGCTCTCCAAAAAAAATAAATAAATAAATAATAAAAAAAAATTCAGGCATAATCCATAAAACAACCAAGCCATCAAAATGTCAAATGATTAAAGCACCCCCACAAATCATTGCAGCTAATAAAACTAATTGTAGAGCTACAACTAGAAAACATTATGTTTTAATAAGAGTTTCTTCTTTGTTAATTTATTCTCAAAGAAATTCCTTTTCTTCCCAAGATGAAGTGTAGATAGCAGTAAAAATCAATGAAAACTATTAGCATTTGCATGATTATCAACCACAGTTAAACTTCTTCATACGAACAAAATTTCACCTGAGCCACGTCGCAAATTAGAGTGATGCCAGTCGAGCACCGAGTGGATCTGTGCTCTTTTTTGAAGATCAGCTGGATACCTACCGCATAAGAAGAATAATGGTGCAGAATCAGAATTCGTAAATCATATATTGGATATGGATAGGGTACTGATCTGATGATACCATCTAAAACATAGAGAGAGCTTTCCAAAACAATTTAAGACCTATTTCACATCAACTATACATCAAAACTTGGGTAATTAACGCATACCTAGTCCGCATCGTAGTCAAATCTTTTTAATGAGCATGCTAGGGTATTATTGACTTGATTCTAGTAAAGGGTTCCATGACCATACACTTGTATGACCATGAAAGAGAGTAGCAGTAACAATTACTTTTTTTGCAAATGGTGTTGAAGATAATTAAACTAAATAAATTTGTCCCCTCTTAATAGCATAAGCTTTCAGATGAGTTAATTCAATAAATCAGAAAAATGGGTTACAGAAACAAGGGGATTGGCGCAATACTTTGACCAAATTGTATTGTTGCACGTAGAAGTAAACGCATTTTCGATTAAAATGACACTGAAGCACTCTAAGAGTTTGCATTGGTATAGGAGAATAAGTATTGCAATACAAATTCCCATGGCCACACTCATATTTCTATGTCAAAATCTAGTGCAGTATATCAATCATTTAGTTCATCTGAAAAATCTAGATGTGACTAACAGCAAAAGCAAAGAAGCAACGGAACATACCAGTGATCCGCAACTCCAGAAAATGCCGAAGCTAGATAGATGAGCATGGCATGACTGCAGAGGGCACCAGATTTGCAAACAAACACAGAAATAATAGATCTTCATATATTTACAAACTTGAATTGGAAAAAAAAATGTTGAAAGCAATAATCTTCATATAATGAACATAAATACATGTATAAATAGATGAGGCAAATGCATCAACAACACTGGTTTTATGTATATTGTCTATAAATGAAAAGATCAGGTTTTTGCAAACAAAAAAAGTGCAGCAGTTTTGCTTGAGCTTCTATGAATAGCTTGTCCATGCTCACCTAAGTTTGCTTGAGATTGAACTGGGAATAGAAACAGAACAAGCTGGAACACTATTTTTCAGGTTTTGCATCAGCCAACTAAAGCTCAGATAATAGCACTAGATAATAGTGTTTACTAGTGAGCCTATACTAGAGTTCGGTTAAAATTATATTACATTTTATGACTAAGTGGTGCGGACATATTTTCCTCAGAATAAATAAGAGATTGAGGGATAACCAAAAACTAACACGGCATATTGTAATTGCTAAGGATCTAGTTACTTTAGATCCCAGCAATAAACCAAATCGAGTGGGGAAAAAGATTCATGTAGTCGACTCCAATTTATTGTAACAATGGTTAGTTTGTTTTTGCTGTTGCTCTTCATTGATATTGGAAAAATAGAGCTAATACAGGAGCATGCTTGAACTTGGGTTGGGCATATGTCCCTATATGGCCCAAAGGCACCTTCATAAGGTGTCCTTTCAAAGTGAGCCCAAAATGGAGTGGGCTTGGGGTGAATTACTTGGCCTGATTTCAAGTAATATATGATGGATTGTATCTCCCCATAAGCTATAGCTTTTAGAAAAAGAAAAAGAGAACAACTAGAGCCTATCTCCTAGTAGTAATATGTATTTTTGGCAAAAATGTTTTAAAAAAAAAAATGCTGCATCTATTTCTTCTTGTTATTCTTCCATACTCCAGTTAATGATCTCTCGTAATAGCTTCTACTCGGAATTTTCAAACATCGTCTTCAAAAAGTTGTCATGTATTTACTTGATCTCGGCTAATTAGCCCGACATAAATCATCAAACTTTCTCATAAAATCAATGATGCATCATCTCTTTTTGTTATTCGAGCATAATTTCAAGCTAAGATTGAGTGGCATAAAATTTCGTTGACATGTCATTATCCAATAGACACATACATGCCCGAAGACAAAACTGTAACTTTATGAGTAACACAAACATTAAGGGTACCTCTCAAAAAGCTTGAAATCTCCATGCACTAATGCTGGAACTTCTTTCATGGGATTTACCTCTGTAATAACCATAGCAAACACAGAGATACACAGTATTGAACAATAAATTTCTTAATTATAGTGGCCAAGTCAAAAGTTTGCATTAAAAAAAAAAATAAAAATAAAAAAAAAAAAGGAGAGAGTAAGCTTCAAAATCAAAGTTGAAAATAAGTACCTTGCATTTTGTACAATTATCGACTTTTGTACTTATAAATTAGAAATAGTATTCAAACACGTTGAACAATATTCTTCTGATTTATATTGTATGTTTGGTTAAGCTTGAAAGGTTAAAATATAGGTAAAAATTTAAGTTTTAAAATAAATAATTCCTTTCTTTCGTTACAGTTGGAAATAATTACAACAATTCACATTTCTGTCAAAAAAAAAAAAAAAAACTTTTTCACTTATAAATAAGAAAAAGTAATTCCAAAAAAATTTAAAAGTTTATGCCTTTAGATCACAGCCACCGCCTATGTGCAAAAGATGTGGTCAACGCCCATCTTTAAAAATATGGATCAAAAAGCAAATTCGATTTGCACATAGACGCGTTGAAGAGAAGATTTAAATGATTACACACTAAAGTAAAAATGCAGGATCCATCAGATTGAACCTGCATATTCAGGAGAATAATTCTGTCCTTTGGCGAGTTGAATCTTAACCTCTTCAAAATCGATCCCGTTTACCCTTAACAAAACAAAGATCAAATAATATAAATGTCAGATAAAAAAGAAAGATTTCAATTTTTAATCCCAAAACAATGCAAAAAAATACATTTTCAAGAAACAGAACAAAATGAAAAGAGAAATTTTTACTTGCAGAAGGTAAGAACTGCACGAGAAGGCTGGGACAGCCGATCCACATACAATTTCAGGGCCATTTTTCTCTCACTTTTCCACACAAAAACCAGCTTCTTGTGGCTGATGGATTACCATCCCTGCCTTTACATATATTTATGCGCATGTCTGGGCCTGATGGATTGATTTTCTCCCACACATCATAGGGGCCCACTTACAAGGCGTGTAATGTGGATTTCATTACACTTCGCCTGGACTTTACCATTTTGTCCCTCATGCATGTGGCATGAATTTGGTAGCAATTTGAAATTACGTTTGACCATTTTCATTGAGGTGCAGCGTCATTTTGTCAGCCATTAATGTGGTTTGTGAGCCAACCGACACATGAAAATTATGAAGGAAAAAAAAAGTCAAAAATGGAAGTTGATTGCATTAATCATGTTTTCCCATTTTCCTCTAATTACAACCTTCGATTACCCATACTACAATGAATGACAACAATTTAAAAATAAGACGGTGTTGTTACACTCACACACGCTCACTGAGTTTGTGCCAACCAATCACAGAAACAACCCATTCATTTCGTTGCACTTCTAGTGCATTCAATTCAGTTGCAACTTGTTCGTGTTCGTCCGACAGTTTTACCTCCATTGTGTCGGGATTCGTCTCCGCTCTTATGAATGTCACATCAACAACTCCTACCTATCGAAGGATGTTGTGAATATCCATAGTAGTTACGACAACTGCAGTTTGCACTTTGAAATTTAACGTGGCATACTATCGAGTGTTTTTCGTCGACTTTTCTAGACATTAAGTGCATGTTTGATTACGTTTTTGCATAAAGCTAAATTTCTCAAGCGTATTGCGAAAGTTTCATTTGCGACCCGTCTGACCATCATAGAACTATTGAAAATGATATAATATATTGGACCCCTTATATAGAGCTATGTACTCAGGTCTATTGGCGAATCCCGTGTCCATAAGATAATATTTTCCTCGAGCATACAGTGGAATTCAATTTCGAGACTGTGTATAGCATGGGCCAATATGAGTGAATCATGCTTCGTCCCTGTAATACCTGCGTGTGCCAATGTGATACACAAATTGAAATCACATGCTGCAAAACATTTTGTGTTGGAATTCCTTTTTGGCTGATAAAATCCACTCGTTCATCCCGAGGCAAGACGGTTCTAACTCATATTTCGTCAATCGCACCAATTTCGGAATAACAGATGCTTTTTTGGATTCGGTAAGTGATGCTCGACACCGTGATTATACTTCGGATCTGGTCTTATTAAACAAGCACCAAATTCAATAGCTGCTTGCAGTACAATCTTGAAGTAGTGTCCAATCGTTTTTAAAAAAATGATTGAATAGCGTATGAAATTGTCTATATCCTTTTCCATACGCTAATATGCACAGAAATATCCCAACTTGATCATATACATCTATGTACTGACAATTGCACGATCAATATTCGTCACGTAGTATATGTACAAAACTCCGCAGCATAGCTGGATACATTCTGAATTCTATATAGCGCTATTGAGGACTACATTTCATGGCATACAGCATGAACATGTGTCCATTTCTCACGAACGAAAAATGAATAATCAAACATCTCTTGTTGACGATAGTAGTTTGCGACATCAATTTCTTCAATAGTAATGAATCCATTTGACAATGTCATAATGTAGCTGTTACGGAAATTCTTCATCCTTAATCTCGTCTTCATAATCAGAATAAGTCATAAACACACAACTAAAATCGAATTGTGCCATTCTACTATACTCACTGAATTTAAAAATGCCCTAACTACTTTGAGATGAAGCAGAAGGAAAAATATCAACCACAGTTGGTAGCGAACTTTCTTGAAGGATGTAAGAGGTTGGTTACATGTTCCTTTTTTTATTCCTTTTTTTATAGAATTTGCTAACACTTCAACCATACAAATGCAAAATGTGTTGCCATCACGTTCACGAACGAGAAAAAAAAAAAAAAAAAAAGAGATTCTTGAAGCTGTTGATGGTAAGTCTACTAGTGGGATTATCATTGCTTCACCATAATTCGTGGGGAAAAGTTGAATAAGTCCAAGTAACAAGAGGATTGGCATGCTTTAAAAAATGACATATAGATATGAATGAGGTGAAGTTGACAGTACGGATATGGATGCATGAAATCTGAAATACTATAGAACTTGAAATCATAAAGTACACAAGCTACACACGAAAGGGAGAGAAAAAAAAAAAACTCAGCAATGTTCACATAGAACGCCCATAATAGGCATAATTTTTCTATCGCACACTTTATACTATGACTGTGCTTCCCTGTACTCTTGCCAGTTCTACTCAACCCAATCCAACTTCTCATTTTGCATTATCTTGTATCTCCAGTATCACCATGTTTCGCTTAAGGGATGAGGACGTTCAAAAGTAGAGGTCAGTTTTTTCTTCAGTCTGGCTGTCGCCAACAACTCTTTCATGTATGTCTTCGCATCCAGCACATTGGGACCAAATAATTTGTCAATTTTGGCCGCTACTTTCTCACTTGCAAACATAGTGCGATCAACAGAGACGATAATTCCCTCGCTGATATTTTTGTTCTCTCATCCCTTTTCTTATTGCCGTTGGATTTATGTTTCTCTCCACTTAGTCGGCCAAAGACGTCCATGCTAGATATAGCCTTATCCATTTCTTGGCCTCATCACTTGAGCCGATGCTCTCATCATAGACTGGATATAGGTCACGCTAGTTGTCGTATCCATTATCTTCGAACCTGGCAAATCATGTTCTGCACAACTTTGTTAGTGTGATCACGTACTTCTCGTTCGAATGTTTCCTCAAACAGAACTTTGTAACTTTATATCTCCCTGCTGTCTTTGTCTTTGAAAACTTTGTAATCCTTGTTCTCTTGTTTCGAACGAAAAAATTAAATGCACAACGTTTCATAAGCCAGACAAAATAAGTATAATGTATGAAGTGAAGCAACTACATACGAGCATAGAAAGTAGTCATCAGGTTTTAGGTTGATTTCGCGCACAGAACTCTTCAATACACATTCCGTCTCGGTCATACACAATGCGAAAAAACGATTCATGTTGAAATTTATTTAACACTGAAAATAGTTCCAGTTCATACACCAATTAACAAATTCCATAAAACGGCCTGTAAGAAATGAACATTGCAACTCACCGAATTTTAATTATATTCTCATATAGGCTAAAAAAATTAGTGTTGATCATTTGGTAAATGAAATAGTTCATGTCCAGCTTTGTCGACATACTGAGTCCAAAAGATGAAGTGATAAACACGATCCACTGAATCACATAAATGATTTATTTTGCAT
>NC_036258.1:14057080-14069917 GCF_002742605.1 Olea europaea var. sylvestris | reverse complement strand
CAATCTTCACAATAGCCTTTTCTAGGTTAAAAGACAAAAATAACCTTAAGTTGTTTATAAAATTACAATGGCATAATTTTGTTTTAAAAGACAAATTTACTCTTAAGTTATAAATTAAAAAATCAAACACTTTTCATTTCTTAATATTTAACTACTTTATTTAATTATTTTTTTAAAACACTTACTTCAATAAAAAATTAATATTTAATTTAATTACTTCTTAAAATATTCACAAAACTTCAATAAAAAAATTAATATTTAACTTAATTTCTTCTTAAAATATTCAGAAAAATAAATAAAAATGAAATTGAAAAATTATTCCGGGCAGTCCGGATCCGGACTCGTGTAGTATGTAATGGACCATGGTCCGGACCCGGACCGTCCGAGTCCGGGCTGGCTGGCCCAATTTTTTTTATTTTTTTTTTAAGAGAACAAAATTCGAATCTTATAATTTTTAAAAAAAATTCTAATTCTAATCTAATTCATTTCCCATAATTTATTTTTCATTTTTTTCTTCTTTTAATTTTTTGTTCATTCATGTATGTATTTTTTTTCTTGAATTTAATTTATTTTTCATTAATTTAATTCAATTTATGTATTATTTAATTTTTATTTACTCTTTTTAATGTGCGAGTAAATGGTTTTATTTCTTACGTACTAATGCATGTAATTTGATTTGTTAAATTTTAAAATATAATAAATGTTGATAATTTCTTATAAATGTTTTTAACGTGTATTATTTTTGCATAATAGAGTACCACCTAGATAATATCATGATAGCTCATTTTGGGAAAAGTTACGTTGTATCGGTATTGGAAGGATTCGATGAGGAACATGTAGCCATACTCCGTCGATCATTCCTATGGTCCTTCTATTCGTTGAAGGGCATGCAATTTTTCGCCCCGAATTATTGATTCCTTATTATTTTGGTTTCGAAAGCCAGTCGATCGACCTTTGAATATAACTGTGACTAAATAATTAATTAAATAAACAAAATAATCAATGAAATATTTAAAGAAGAAATTAAATTAAATTAAATATTAATGTTTGATTTCAGTAAGTCTTTAAAATAAATAATTAAATAAAGTAATTATGATTATGTCTGATTACGATCCTATGAGCAAATTAGAAGACTGTACTCAATCCAGCATGTGAACTCCCACCAGACTCATGTCTCTATCTGATTACGATCATGTAAACAAATTTTGTGTGTAATAGTGAGATCACGGTAAGTAACAATTATCTCGAGAATAATGTTTAGATGTAAAAGATTGATAGGGTTTCGGCTTAGTGGAAATTAAAACTAGTACTTTTTCTAACTATTTTATGAAAGTAAAAGGTAGTATTACTAGTTATGTAACTTTAACATTTCCACACAATCAATACGTTCTGTCTTTCGTTCTTTCCAAACATTTCGTTCTTTCCAAACCACAAATAAGTTCATTAATTATTTAGGCATACAAGCAGTTATTTTTCTATCCAAATCACAAGTCATAAGTAAATAATATGTTTAAAAACAACAAATAAAAGAAAGAACAACGAAAACATTAATTTTATTAAAAAGTTCACAACACATGTCCTCACCCGATATCTAAACTAAACTAAAATTATTCCAAAATTATATGAAATGAAAAAAAAAACATATATTTTCAACAATCCAAAATCATAATTCAACAAACTTTATCAACAAATCACGTCTAAAGTTTCAGAACCCTCGACATAAACTTTCATTTCCCTAACATTTGACGCTTGTCTGCCATTCTGAATGAATTGCCAGTCGCCTTTGCGTGTTAGTCTACTAATTTACCTGAATTGCCTCTTTCTCTCTTTTCTTTCGGCAAGTCTCAGATTCTCATTCAAGTCAATTTTCCGTTGTTCTTTCTTTTATTTGTTGTTTTTAAATTTAATATACACTTATAAATTGTAGTTTGGATAGAAAAATGATTGCTTGTATACTTAAATGATTAATGAACTTATTTGTAGTTTGAAAAGAACGAAAGACAGAGCCTGTTAAAATGTTAAAGTTCCATAACTAGTACTACTACCTTCTACTTTCATAAAATATTTAGAGAATGAAAATGAAATTCCAAAAAGTTAACCAATGAAAGGGTTAATAGACAGTTTAAAATTAAATTAACAAGATTAGTGTATAACATGTTCCTCAATGCATTACCATTCCAAAAAGTAGGACTAAAACACCCAAAATCTAACATAGAAGCGAATCACAAATCCTAATTTAGAAATTAATCACAACGGTTCGCAAGAATTTACAAACTGAAGAAGAAAATATAATAGCATATGCAATAGGAGCAAAGCAAATATAATAGGAAGAGAAACAGAAACCATTTACCCAACCTTTCAACTCACAAAGGAAAAAAAGAAAGAAAAAAAAAGGTATACACTACTTGCAAATTTTAAGTTTATGCAGTACATACCGATTTCGAGATTTCGGAGGGAAAAACAGAGAGAGACAGAGAGACGAGATCATAATCAAACAGCGTGCACCGTTGGTATGGATTATGGGGAGATTTTTTGGGTCGACATCGCCAGTATTTCAACAGTGGTGCGGTTCTGTTCTGCATGAGAAATGGGATGGGAGCATAGTGTGAGAAGAAAGAGAAAGGTAAGGGTTTGGCGGGTTTAACTGGGTTTCTTTGATTTTCAATTGCCTAGAAAATGAAAAACCAACTCAACCGTGGGAATTGGAATTCCTGCTTTTCGTGGAATAGAGGGTCATGTGAGGGAAAGTGAGAAAACCAAATTCTAGGAAAAAATTACTTATCAAACAGGCAGAAAGTTGGAAGGGAAATTTTCCATTTTTCATGGAAAATATGGAGTATCAAACAGGGCCTAAGTGAATTATGTGCAAAATTTTTAGTCCCAACATCTAGATGATTTAACTTAGACACATGCTATATGAATGTATTAAAAAAAAAAAAAAAAAGGATTTCCTTCATTATGTACAAATATTGTTATGTGCAAATGTGATTTTTGTGTATAAATTTTTTGAATGATAAAGAATGATAATTTATCTTGAAGACTTAGTGGTCTATATAAAATAAAATAAAATAAAAAGTACATGTGATATTAATATTATTCAATTTTGTATTATCATTAGAAGTGTCAAAAAAAGGGGTATGTGAATAGTAAAAGGAATCACTGTTCATTTTCATTTATTTGAATTGACAATTTATATCTAATAATTTTTTTTGTTATGTGACTGAAATTTTTTTTAAATTTATAGAAATCGACTTAGAGTTACATGTTGCTCTACTATATTTATTTTATTTTTGTGAAAAAAAAATATTTAGTTTCATGTGCAATGAGATTTTAACTAAATTTTAAACAAATATTAAAATAAGACTTATAGCATTTAGTGCTCGTCAATCTACTAACGTCCAATGAACCCAAGATATGGATAAAATCTTATGTTTCATTTTATTTTCAAGCGTGATTTATGTACCATTTAAGCTTGAATTCACGAAATAATTATAATTGAATATCTATGTTATGCATTTTATTATACATGAGGTATACTAATTAGCAATTTTATTAAAACCACAAAAGCATAACGTATACTTTGATATCACTACAAAAATAAATATAATTAAACACTCATGTGACAGAAATGGTTAAAATTTTTCAAACCGTTAGAATGACCACAGCTTCTAGAGCAGCATTGAACCATAGGTCCATCATTCAGTCTTATGAGAATTTCGTGACTGACCCGACTCATTCACTTGTTGAATATCTGCAAGACATATATAAAAGATGTACGGCAGCTATGGATGCAGAACTAGAGATCACACATATCGAGGCTATGTATAACCTCATACACTCACTTTCACCTCAATGGAAGACATGAGAATTATGATTAGGGATGAGATCTTAGATGGTAACCCTCTAAAGCACCCAACCACGATTGAGTTTGGCATATACTACCAGACCCTTTTAGATAAGTGGAGTGAGAGCTTAGGATTCCAACCGGAGATAGTAAATGAGCTTAATGATGAGGTTGAGCTTGAGCCCAAGCCTGATCTCGAACCGAAACCCCTATTTGAACCAGACCCAGAGAAAGATCCCGAATAGGAGCATGGGGATGACTTTAGGTTGGAGTTAGAGAATGATCATGAGCATGAACCTAAGCAACTGGTTGAGATGGACATAGAGTTCGAGCCTGAGGCAGAATACTCCTCCGAAGATGAAGCTTTGTTAAAGAAAATTCGCAGGATTCATAGGGATTAGAAACTTAGATTCTATTTCCTTAGTACTATAATATCTTTTCCATTATGTTATTAAAAATTAAAATTTATCCAAGGAGTACTATTAATAAAAATTCTAATCCTCCTTCGAACATATTAAACTACTTTGTTGTCCAACATTTCTAAGGAAAAATTTATTTTGTTAATTTAAAAGAAATGGTAGGATAATAAGACCAAGAAGCTATGTTTAGGGACTTGATGAGGGTGGTGCATGACCTTGGTAGAAATCAAGCATCTGCACTAGCTTCTTAGAATGGACTGACAAACACTAACAATACAAGTTCAATTGTGGAGTAGTTTCTCCGTTTCAAACTTCATTCTTTTGATAGCCAAGCAAACCCTTTGGTACCCAAGGAGTGATTAAGAAGGCTAGAACAAGTCTACAAACGCATGATATGCACTGATACAGAAGGTATCATGTGTCAAGTTTATTCTGGTTGGAGCAACAGGCCACTGGTGAGAGTCTGCTTCGTTTACTAGAACAAAAGCACAACAACTTGCTGTGACTTGAGCACAGGTCAAAGAAAAAGTAATGACAAGATATTTTTCTCCAATCACTAAGGGATCAAAGAAATGCTGAGTACCTACAGCTGAAACAAGAAAATATGTCTCTTGATAAATATGAAAGATTGAACAACTTTCTAAGTATGCTACACACCTTGTGGACACCAAGTTAAAGAAGGCTATGAGGTTCGAACTAAGACTGCATCCAAAAATTGGAGGAATCATGGTATCTCACCATACGACCACCTATAATGAAGTGCTTTAGTGAGTGCAGTCAATTTCTGATCGTCTAGAAATGGATCGGATGACTCGCAGTCAATTTCTGATCATCTAGAAATGGATCGGATGACTGAGAGAAATAATAAATCATATGGAAAACGAAAGTGGAATGGATCGAATAAAGGAAAAGGAATTGGACAATTTAAGAAGACCAATACAGAATCAGGATCAAGATCGAGTAAATCAAGTAAAGTTACTCCACGATATCTTAAATACAACAAGGCATATGGAGGAGAGTGCTTGTTTGGGAAAAATGTGTGCTATCGTTGTGGTCAAAAATGTTATTTTGCCTCGGACTACCAGGCATACCCACCTAAGAAGGACAATGAGTAGGGCAAGAAATTCATATTCATAGCCCTTGCTTTAACCTGGGAAAAGGAAACAAAGGATCCGAATGTAATAATAGGTATTCTAATATCTGAACCACTTGCATATGTTCTCATAGACTTTGAAGCTACTCATTCATTTATCTCCACCACGTTTATTGCTAAACTATGTACTGCATGCGAAAAATCTGATGGTGTTATAGAAATTTCCATCCCATCTGGTAGAATTTCGAATACCAATAAGATCGCTAGGGCAGTAAAATAAAAAATTGAAGGAAAAGAATTCGTAGTTGATCTATACCTCCTAGACATGAAAGATTTTGATGTTATTTTAGGAATGGACTGGTAAGGGAGCAATCACGCAACCATTCAATATTTCGAAAATGAAGTAATTTTTTAGAAGCCTATGGAGGAGAAGATTTTGATTTTTCGATGTACGAGTTAAGTCTTTACCATGACTTATGTTAGCCATAGAGGCAGAAAAGATGTTAAAGAAAAGACCTTGTCAAAATCTTCTAGTGAGTATACATGGAACTCAGGAATCGGAGCTTACTATTGATAATGTACCAATTGTACGAGATTTCATTGATGTATTCCCTAATGACTTATCTGGCGCATCACCTATAGGCAATTGGAGTTTACAATTGACCTTGTGCCTGGGGCAACTCCAGTGTCTAAAGCTCCATAAAGGATGCACCAAAAAAACTATAAGAATTGAAGATACATTTGCAGAAATTATTGGATAAAGGTTGCATTCGACCAAGTACATCTCCTTAATGTGCACCAGTTTTGTTTGTAAAGAAGAATGATAGATCAGTGAGATTGTACATTGATTATAGGGAACTGAACAGATTGATGGTCAAAAACAAATATCCCCTTTCTCGGATTGAAGACCTCTTTAATCAATTGAAGGGTTCAACAGTATAATCCAAAATTGATTTGAGGTCAAGCTATCATCAATTGAAAGTGAAGGCCGACAACATTCCAAAGAGAGCATTTAGAACTTGCTATGGTCATTATGAGCTCACAATAATGCCCTTTAGATTGACAAATGCTCCTGCATTATTTATGGATTTGATGAATAGAGTATTCCATCAATATTTAGATCAATTTGTAATTATCTTCACTTATGACATTTGGTGTAGTCAAGGAATAAAGATTAACATGAAGAACAACTCAAGATAATGTTGGAGACACTATGAAGGGAGAAATTGTATGCCAATTCAAGAAATGCGAATTTCGCTTAATCGTATAGTTTTCCTTGGTCATGTGGTTACGGTATAAGGAATTGAAGGAGACCCGAGTAAAGTTGAAGCGGTAACCAACTAATATACATCGATGAATGTAGGCGAAGTTCGTAGTTTCTTGGGACTAGCCAGTTATTATTAGAGATTCATTGAGGGATTCTCCAAAATTGCTGGGCCGATGACCTAAATCACCAAAAAGGGCATAAAATTTCAATGGACTGAGAAGTGTGAGGAGAGCTTTCAAGAACTGAAATAGACGTTGGTTACAGCTCCAGTTTCAGCTATACCAAAGGGTCCAGATGGATTCATTATATACAGTGACACATCCAAACAGGGTTTGGGATGTATACTGATTTAGTTTGGGAAGGTGATTGCATACGCCTTAAGACAATTGAAATAATATGAGCAAAACAGCCCTACGCATGATCTAGAGTTGGCGACGGTAGCATATGCTCTAAAGATATGGCGTCACAACTGAAGTGCAATTAATAAAGGAGTTCGATGAATTGAAATTGAAAGTTGTCATTCCACTAACTCAAGCTACTACAAAGATTGCAGTATTAAAGATTCAAGCAACTCTTATGGATCGAATTAAGGATGCTCAAGATAATGATCTATTTTTTAGGAAAATCAAGGTGGAAGTTGGTACAGGTAAAAGAAAAGGTTTTGCAATAGCAGATGAAAATGCTTTGATATTTGATGGAAGATTATGTGTACTAAACGATGAAGGGATAAGAAATGAAATATTAGAGTTCACTATGCCCCGTATGCTACACATCCTGATTGTACTAAAATGTATCGAGATCTTCGTGATACCTTTTGGTGGAGGAATATGAAAAGGAGGATTGACCTCTTTGTTGAGAAGTGTACTGTATGTCAGCAAGTTAAAACAGAACATCAAAGGCCATCATGACCACTAAATCCATTAGAAATTCCATAGTGGAAGTGGAAAGAAATAGCCAGGGATTTTGTGGTAGGTTTTCAAATCAACAAAAAGACACGATGCCATCTGGGTAACTGTGGACGGGTTGATAAAATCAGTTCATTTTCTTCAAGTATGAATGAACAACAGTATAGACCGATTTGCTCAATTATATGTTAAGGAAATTGGCAGGCTACATGGAGTTCCAACATCTATCGTCTCACATCGAGACCCAAGGCTTACTTCTAAATTTTGGAAGAACATGTAGGGAGCTATGGGGACAAAGTTAAATTTCGGCACTACTTATCATCCTAAATATGATGGACAATCTAAAAGGACTATTCAAGTATTAGAAAACAGGCTCCAAGCATGTGTCTTGGATTTGGGAGGCAGTTGGGAATCATACCTAACATTAGTGGAATTTGTATACAATAATAGCTTTCAGGCTACTATTGACATGACTCCTTATGAAGCTCTTTATGGTAAAAGATGTAGATCCCTATTTCATTGGAGTTAAGTCAGCGAAAAATGAATTTTGGGTTTAGAGATTATTGCAAGGGCAGTGCAAACAATTGATAAAATTGGAGACAAAATAAAGTTCGCTCAAAATAGACAGAAAATCTATGTAAATCAATGGAAAAAATTGATAGAATTTGAAGTCGATGAGAAAGTGTTTCTAAAAGTGACACCAATAAAAGCGGTTCTTAGATTTGGCAAGACGAGAAAGTTGAGACCCTGATTTATAGGTCCTTTCGAAATTCTAGATAGAATTGAGAATGTAACGTACCGTCTAACATTGCCACCTAGACTATTGACAATACATAATGTATTTCATGTGTCCATACCTAGAAAGTACGTGTATGGTCCCAGACATGTGATAAGCTATGAATCATTGGAAGTACAGAAAGATGTAACGTATAAAGAGGCTCCTTTGAAGATGATCGAGAGGAAAATAAATGCATTAAAGAATAAAGAAATTGTCTTAGTTAAGGTTTGATGGAAAAATCATGGAGTCGACGAGGCTATTTGGGAGAAAGAAGAAGAAATAAAAGCCAAGTATTCAAAGTTTTTCGACTAAATAATATAATTTTGAGGACGAAATTCTTTTTGGAGAGAATGGATGCAACCCGATTTTTAATTATATTTTCATATGGGCTAAAAAAATTAATGTTGATCATTTGGTAAATGAAATAGTTCATGTCCAGTTTTATGGATATACTAAAGTCCAAAAGTTAAAATAATAAACATGACCCACTTAATTGCATAAATGAGTTATTTTGCACATGTATGCTTTTTAGAATTCATCGTAAGTTATTTGAGTCAAATATTTAAGTATTTCTAAAGTCAATAAAAATATATTGATTTTATACTCATTTGTAGCTCGTGTTAAATAACATAAATTGGCTCTAGAAGAAATATTTTGGACTAATCATATTCAAGTTATTTTGATAAAAAGAAAAGTATTCTAAATCATATATTTTATTAATATAAAAAACATAATTATAATAATTATATATATAATATAAAATAATTAAATTGAAACATCAGTTCGACCATAAATCATTCATTATTTTATATAATAATTCATTTAATTAGCCTTTCTAACTTCCTCACTCAATCTGCCATGACTGATTTGAAATGTCCATCATGATTGATTTGAAATTTAATTAACCTATTGAATTTCTTTTAGATAGTTTTGATAAACACACAACTGATACCAATATATATATGTGCCTTTACCAACATAAAAAAATTGGTATTTCACACGTCTATCCCTACTTATACTTTTGAAAAGGAATATTATTTTACTTCACAGAGTCATTTTCAAAATTTCTTTTGTGTCATTTTATGTAAGAATTGTGCAAGTGGTAAATTCTTATTTTCTTTATATTTTTATTGACTTCGGCATGAAATACTCTAAGGGAATGGACCGTTAGGTCGAATATGTTAAATCCTACAGGATTGACCGTTTGATCACATATGTAAATTCTACGGGATATAAGAATTCTTATGAAATTTCTTGAGCTATTGAAGTTGCGACTAGTTTGTTCTAAATCTAAGAAATATCGATATGTATATTTATATCATTTTAATAAGAATATGCACATATTTCTTATTGAGTGTTTTTTTAAAATACTCGCCTTTACAATAAGTAATAAGATTAGAACGGATCGTGCGGACGTGTAGCAAGTTGACCAAGTGTTGCTTATGGAGTCAGCAAATAAAGATTTAAAAAAAAAGAAGATTATTGTCAATTTTTTATTGTTAGAACATCTTATGTTTAATTATGAGTACGTTATTTTTAGTAATTTTTGTGTTCGAACTTTAGACATTTTATGTTAAATTCGAGTTTATGTTTTTAAAATTTGTAGTAGTTTAATATGTTAATTTACATAAAAAAAATTATTTAAATCGTTAGATTATCTTTATTAATTTATCGATCAAATCAGGGGAGAGAGAGAGAATATTTGGCTTAAATAAAATAGAGGAGATGTTTGGTAACATTTCAAGTTTTTTTTTTTTAATAAAATAAAAGAGTGATGGACTAAAGATGTTACAGACGTGACCGGAAGCATGAAGTACAACATGACGCATTTGAATTATGCAAAGCAGAAATAGAAAACCAACAACACGCAGACACAAAATGCAGAGATCCAGTCACAACCACTAGCGTTAACACAAATGAATGTTGTTAATCATGATTGCTAGAAGTACAGTATAGAAACAGATGCAGATTCTCAATGGACAGGCAATCACATTCGTAAATGCCATTACAAACCCAAGAAAAAATGTAGAGATCCAGTCATCACTTCAGTTAATGATACGAATGCAATATGTGCTAGCTAGTATTCACTATCAACATCGCGTGATCAAAAAATTGCAAAAAGATGATTTAAAATAGAAGTGTATTTTGAATCTTTCGCACCCACCACTTGTGGACTGCAACAATGCGTCCTCTTACGGAGTTGTATAGGACACCAATGTAGTTCAGCAACTTCTAGAAAAGTTTATGCTTTTGTCGAAGAGCATCCCAGTGATTCTTTAGCTGCTACTCATTCTAATCGTGACTGAATCTTTCTTACCATACCATCTATCTCTTAGTCTATAAAGATCTACTCTAGAATAAAGATATAGTTCTTATCGCAGTAGAAAAATAGATAATGACTATTTATACCGAGACAAATGGTGGAGTTCGCGTTGAACAAGTGGAGCGTATTCCACCTGTGTTTCGTGAAACACTTTCCATTATGGTGATCATCCGCTATGATGGTCTCACATGCAACAATGAAGATTTGGCTCTCGTGTGGAGTCCATTGGGCATTCTTCCTGCCCGACGCTTGGGGCTTGCTTGGAGGAATGTTGGAAGTAGAGGAATTATTGAAAATCGCCTGTGACTATACACAGAATAGAGATGGTTAGGAATTGGAGAGTGAGCTCACAAATCATGCCCACACAGGCCGAGTGCAAAAAAAGGAATGTTCAACACGTAACGAGGGAAAATACTAATCCATGGGTGCGTGGGTGCTGTTGAACGGGCAGACATAAAATTCGACGACTGTGGTACCTATTACGCTGTGGTCAAAAAATGTCAAACAACTCGTTGTCTTTGTTGTTGGATTGGGAGGCTTGAATTCCATGACGGGTTCTGGGAAAGGAATTTGCATTGTGGGAAGAGGTAGGTGGAGAGAGGAATTACTAGATGGTTGAGGCATAAAATGAGGAGGGCAAATTGGGAAGTCAGGTATAAATGCCTGGCGTGGACTGAAGATTTGTCAGATATTTTTCCAATACTAAAATGTTAAACAGGGAACCAACAATTAGAAAACTTGTATTTAGCAGGCCCAGAATAAGGCAGATTTTGATAATTATTCATAGGTTTACTACTAATGATAAGGCGAGTGGGACCCTAGAAAACTATGGTACTCATACATTTAATTCAACAACGTATTGACCAATTCAACTATGATACTATAGATAATTGTCCCAATAATCTTTGAACTTATGTCTGTATTTTCGATTACTTGAAGTTTAAAATGTCAGGTTTTAGCCACTAAATTTATCCAAATGTTGAGCGTTACTCATTGACATAGCGTCCATTTCAAATTTCTAACAGACTTAGTAACGTGGCTGAAGAAATACATAAGTGGCACCTAAACACCGTTGCCCAAACAACGATGCATTCGATTGCTCACTATAAATTGAAAGACGTCTTCAATTGCTCGCTAAAACTTTAATATGGTCGAGTTTTGGCCACTAAAGATGACGCCTATAGCCTAAAATGAAATTTTAAAACTTGTAAAAATAAAATTTAAAATGGTCTCAAATTTTCCACCTAACATCTCTTCTCTCCTTCTCCCCTGACCACCCCCTGCAAGTGAACACAACAAAAGATATCAGAAAAGGGCAGATGCTCCAAATTCTCTAAGTTTTGTTA
Source organism: Olea europaea var. sylvestris (assembly GCF_002742605.1). NCBI lineage: Eukaryota > Viridiplantae > Streptophyta > Magnoliopsida > Lamiales > Oleaceae > Olea > Olea europaea. Next base: position 14,057,942 of record NC_036258.1, on the reverse strand, counting down.
GACATATCTTTCTTCCATTTCACTTGTAGTGGGTGGTGGGGGGGAGGATGAGAGAAGAGATGTTAGGCTGGAAAATTTGATACATCTTAAATTTCATTTTACAAGTTTCCAAAGTTCATTTTAGATAGTGGTGTCATTTTTACAAGTTTAGTAGCCAAAACCATATGAAGATTCAATGAATAATTGAAAATGTCTTCAAAAGTATAGTGAACAATCGAAAACATCTTTGATTGAGTAACGATGTTTGGGTGCTATATGTGTATTCCATCAACCACATCAACAATTTCATTAGAGGTTTGAAATGAATGATATGCTAATGTGTAACAGCCAACGTTTGAATAAGTTTAGTGCCAAAACTCGACATTTTAAATTTTAATGAACAATCGAAGATACGAACATAAGTTTAGTGATTATTGGTACAATTAACTCAAGATGCTACTATATTGTCAATAGTGCCAAATGGAACTTCAGAAAGATGCCACATACGGTAATAGCATCTTTGGCTATACGGCCAAAATAAAATAAAATAAGGCATTAAAGTTTGTCTTTGAATGATTAGGAGTCTAGGACTCAAGAAGAGGTTTTTAAAGCTGGGTTGAAAATTGATCGATCACTTCAAAAAATAAAATAAATAAAATACATAGCCCCTGCTTGACAATTATTAAAATAACAATTTTTTTCTCAAATTCTTTTTTCAACAACTCATTCTCATAATAAAATATTCTATACGAAAATCAAATATTTTTCACTTTTTTAACCACACATCTTCTAGAACACTATTGTTCCAAAATTCTCTTTTTCCCAAAAAAAAAAAAAAAAAAAAAAAAAAAAAAAAAAAAAAACAAATTTTTAATATTTAAAA
>NC_036258.1:14044060-14056686 GCF_002742605.1 Olea europaea var. sylvestris | reverse complement strand
CAAAAAAAAAAAAAAAAAAAAAAAAAAAAAAAAAAAAAAAACCTAATTTTAATGATTGTAAAACAGGAGCTTAGCTGTTTTCTAAAAGGACGCTTAAGCATAGCTAGGCACGGAGCAAGAAAATATGTCAATTTTTCTTTTAACTGTCTAATATAGGATTAGACAAGCCTAGGCACAAAAAAGGTGTTTCTTTTAACTTTTTGTAGCCATTCCTTGAACCTAACTACTAATGTGGATTTAGGCACTAAATTAATGTGAGCGATTTCTTGGGCTCATTGACCTCAATTTTCAACTGTCTAATTTTCAGTAACTTGGAAACTTTAGGAATTATTAAGTAATATAGTTTTTGTAATTTTAGTTGTTTGGGGTGTATTATTTATTTATTCAAATAGAAGAATTAAAATAATATTAAAAATAAGAAAATGCCTTCCTATTTCTAGATTTTAAGGTTTTACTTTTGTCACCTTACCAACATTATACCTTTTAGAATACTGATATTTAATAGAATAATTATACTGGAAATCTCAAGATTCGTCTCTTTCAAAATACATCACCTTTAACATTATTAAACTCGGATTGCTTTGCACTCAAGGTCGAGATATCTATGCATAGGCATTATAATAGAGTTTATAGCAATTATTCAACAAGCAACTAAAGAATATACCAAAGATTAGTGTTGGGCAAAACTCTCGAATCGAACCCGACGACTCTTCTCAAGTTAAATATCGGAACGGGTATCTGAATTGAGAACCGACGGATGAGGTTCGATTCTCGATTTTAAATTAAGCACTGAATATTTCTAATTTTTTATCTTTTGAAATTGAATAAATCAAATTATTTTAATTTTTTCTAAACAAATTAATTAATTAGGTGATTGATTGATACTCCATCTTTCAAGCCCTAACCTGCCTAACTTGACCCAATCCAACCAATTTCTAAATCCAATTTTTTGACTCAATTATTTGTTTCATTTCTAATTTTTAAATTTTTAGCCCAAGTGCCCAACATCAAACCCTTTTTATTCTTCCATTTCTTAGCCCAACATCAAACCCACTAATGACTAACCCTAAATAAATTACAAACATTCAAATAGAGTTTGCATTGAAGAAATAGCTATGAGAGCTTTGAGACAAGCAATAAAATACATGTTTTATTTTTCTTATCAAATCTTATTAGTTGAAAAATTTTTAGTTTATTAATTGTGCTTTTTCAATTTTTTCTGTAGATTTTCTTCGTATGGCAAGTCAAGCAATTGATAATTAAATCAAATAGTTGGTAAGTATTAGTAATAATTAAAAATATTTTATCTCTATCACTTTTAATTCAAGAATTTTTTTCCATGTAGATTTGAAGATTGAAGCAAATGAATTATTGATATGAATCGCCAATATTTTAGTGTTAGTATCTACTTTTTAGTATTTGTATATGTTGGTAAATTAATCTTATTGGAAAACTTGTTATTTATATGCTTTTGAATTAGATATCATTAATTTGTAAAAGTTATGATTGAATATGTTATTAGTTGTATTTATGTAGTGTTGTTGTAAATGTTAAAAAATGTAATTGTGGTGCGAAATCGAATTGAATCGAACCGAACCGAACTGAACCCGAACGGTTCTATAATTATATTTGGACCCAACAGTTTCATTTACTGATTACTCAAAATTTTCAATTCGATTAGATTCTAAAGAGAACCGAATCGAAATCGGACCATATCCAGCCCTACCAAAGATATACCCAATAAAGTTGAACAAAAAGTAGTTTCAAACACTTACAAAAATAATGAGCCCTATTGAGGATTAAGCCCATGTTTCCGGTCCATTATTTTAGAATTTTTTTTTTGCTACACGATCATTTTCAATCATACATTTCACAATAAAATATTTTACATGTAAATTCAAAATTTTCCTTTACTTTTTAACTATACATGTTCAAAAAATACTATTCAAAACTTTTTATTTTTTTAATAATGGGCACCAAACAGATGCTAAAATTAGATTGTTGGTAGATTTTGATAAAAATTGATAAAATGTATTGTTGAAAAGTTATGAATCCCATTAAATATGTAATTAAAACTAATTATTGACTTTAACTAAGGTTAAAATTTGAATTTTAATCCATTCCAAACAACAAGCCAAGTTATTTTAAATGGATTATGGCTTTAACAAGATTGTATTAGACGAATTCAACATAACTCTTTATGGGGCTCGACAAAACTCTCAAGTCGAACTCGTCGGTTCTTCTCAAGTTAAATACCCAAACGGGTATCTGAATCGAGAATCGACGAGTACGATTCGATTCTCGGTTCTAAATCAAGAATCGAATAACCGAATAAAAACCGTATCTTTCTAATTTTTTATTTTTTTATATTTAATAAATCAAATTATTTTAATTTTTTCTAAACAAATTAACTAATTAGGTAATTGATTGATACTCCATCTCCCAAGCCCTAGCCTAGCTAGCTTGACCTAACCCAACCAATTTAACCAATTTCTAAATCCAATTTTTTGGCTCAATTATTTATTTCATTTCTAATTTTTTAATTTTTAGCCCAAGTGCCCAACATCAAACCCTTTTTATTCTTTCATTTCTTTGCCCAACATCAAACCCATTGACTAATCCTAAATAAATATACACATTCAAATAGAGTTTGCATTCAAGAAACAGAGTTCTATGAGAGGATTGGGACATATAATAAAATACATGTTTTATTTTTCTTTTTAAATCTTATTAGTTGAACAATTTTTAGTTTATTTACGTTTGTTATTTGTGCTTTTTCAATTTTTTCTGTAAAGTTTTTTCGTATGGCAAGTCAAGCAATTGATGATTAAATCAAATAGTTGATAATTATTAGTAATACTTAAAAATATTTTATCTTTATGACTTCTAATTCAAGAAATTTTTTTATGTAGACTTGAAAGCTGAAATAGATCGTATTTTAGTATTAGTATCTACTTTTTGGTATTTGTATATGTTGGTAAATTAATCTTATTGTACAACTTATTATTTATATGTTTTTGAATTGGTTTTCGTTAATTTGTAAAAGCGATGATTGAATATGTTATTAGTTGTATTTATGTAATGTTGTTGTAAATATTAAAAAATGTAATTATGGTACAAAACCGAACATAACTGAATGGAACGGGACCGAACGGAACTGAACATGAACGGTTTCATAATTATATTTGGACTCAACGGTTTAATTTACTAAATACTTGAAATTTTCAATTCGATTCAATTCTAAAGAGAACCGAACTGAATCGAACCGGACTATGTCCAACCATAACTCTTTATACCAATATAGAACACGGCACAAACATCGAGTAGGTAGTTTCTCTAATAATTTGGGCTAGAGGTGTGAAGGCGATTGGACAGTTTAACCCTTATTTACTTGAGTTATGCTAATCTCTCAGCTCTTAGTTTAGACTATCTCCAGCTCTACACTAAATTTTGAGATAAGTTTTGCACCAAATCTTTCATCAAATTAAAAATCATCTCCAATCCAGTATACAAAAATTGCACCAATTGAATAGAATTTAATCACTTTTTTTCATTCTTAACAATTTATTTATTTGAAAAATCATTTATTTATTTATTTTACAACTGCATAAATTATTAAATAAATATTTACGTTAACTTATCGAAAATCTTGAATTTATTAATAAATTTCAAAATGTAATACAATTAACAAAATTACTACAACTAAAGAAAAATTAAATCGTGCAATATTTTTCGAATTCCAATATCATGGTATTACAAAGTCGAACTAGTGTTGTAATTTAATTCTTGAAATTTGCATATTCATCTCATAATGATCAATTAATACATTTTGAAGTGCAATGTTAACCTCTTTATCCTTGATTTAACTATGATAAGGAAGGAATTATTGAAAATGATTGTGCTATTACAAATCTTAAATATTTTTATTTTAATTCATTCCATAATTATTATTGACTACATGATTAAAATTTATTACAAATACACATAATAATAATTATAATTTATAGGATAACAAACATGTATAATAGAAATGGACTCAAATACCCTTAACCAATTTTTGTGCAAAGTGGAAGAGAAGGACACAAGAAGGTATTTAATCATTTTGGTGCAAAGTGGTGCAATAGGTTGGAGATGAATTACACCAAAAATTTGATACAGTTTGATGAATTTTGGTACAATGAAGATGAATTGGAGATACTCTTAGGGTCTGTTTAATTGTAAAGATAAAATTGAATTGAATTGAAACGAATTTCAAGGAATTGAATTACCTAGAAATTATTTTCTTGAGAATTGTAAATTATTGTGTTCGATTGGGATAATTTTCATGCAAAAAATGTTGAAATAAAAGTATTTTTGATTTTCGTTTGGCTTTATTTTATATGAAAATTGTCAATTAAAGGGATATATTTTATTGGTATTGGAGATGAAATTTGTTTCCATTGCCAACACACAAAAAAATAAATAAAAATTTCAAAAAAATCATCTATCTTTTGGTGTTCATTTGGTTTTGTTTTACATGAAAATTATCATTTAAAGGGAAATATTTTTTTACAATAATTCTTACAATTTGTTTCTATTGCCAAAAAAAATAAATAATAAATAAATAAATTGCTACAGTAACCGAGAATTCCAATTCTCACCATTTTGGTGAGAATTGGAATTCAAGGAAAATATGGAAATTAGCTTCTATGGCATAAAAGGTGGAATTCGAATTCTAGGAAAAATTTTGTCAATCAAACAACAAAAAATTGAAAAGATGGAATTTGATTTTCATTTTCCATGGAATTGGGGTGCAATCAAAAATAACCTTAGTTGAATCTTCTCTCTTTCACCCAAAGTCTACTAAAATTTTCAGCCCGTGACTCACAAATGGATTCACATATTGTGTCGGGTTCCTGTGATACAAATTAGTACAACCTATCAAATATTATTATTATTATTATTATTATTATTATTATTATTATTATTGTTGTTGTTGTTGTTGTTGTTGTTGTTGTTATTGTTGTTGTTGTTATTATTATTATTTCATTTCAATTTGACAAATCTTACGTTTCTAATTAAGCTCTGGTCGATAAAGGCATTTGTTAAACGAGACTTAGCAGTGCGCCTTCACGAGGAGGATCCTACTCTGGGACTTGGGATTGCTTCTCAAAGTCCAAGGAATATGAGATATGTAGGCTATTATATTGAGTCGAAAGTGTATCAATACATAATCCAATTCGAGCAAGCTTGAAAAAAATTCAAAAAAGAACATAACGTCAAGTAGATAGAATGAGTAAGACCATATCAAGGTCCTAACAATACGAATTTGTTCTGATGTTTTTCCAATGCAAATTCACGTAGAATACTGCGCCACCTCAGTAACCACCACAACCTTTTCCCTTGAAATTCTCTATTGTTTTTCTTCTCTTTTGAATTTTTCTTAGGTTTTCCTACCGTGATAGGGCCGGGAACAGGCCCCTGTTACAAGGGGCCACCTCAGCCTTTGATCTGAATTTCAATGTCTCTAGCCCTGTCATAGTAGCAGGACTCTTTTTTCTTCTTTTCTGGGCCCCTCCAGCTGTCCACATGAGTAGGCGAAGAACATATCTTAATCTCTAGAATGTTCTAAGATCAAGAATCCATTGTAATAGGCGGATAAATCATAAAACTGACAAGCAACCATTAGAAAATGACCTCAGAAATATCCAAATAGATTGAATGCATAGTGCTCACACAAGTTATTGCCTGAAATTGCTATCATCTTGGTTACAATTTGTAAATTAAATTGTGTATTTCGAATCACTACAATTTTTAAGAATTGAGAAATCATATTTCTCTACTACCGTAAACTTATATTTTCAATTTAGGGATAAAAGAATTTTTTTTAAACATTACCTATTTATAAATAATAAATTTTTTATCTATATCAATTACAACTGTAAATGGATCAACTCTATCCATATCGGATCCAATATGAATAATTCATTGATCCGATCCGATCCGATAATCCAGTGAATATTTGATTGTTAAATTTATATTCGATTTATTATATTAGCAAATATCCAATCCAAAATTTTAAAAAGTTAGAAAGATAAAATCGATGTTGAAATTAACTTATTATTTAGGCCTGTATTTTAAATCAATACGGCCCAAATAGTGAAAAATCCAAGCAATGGTCTATCCCTTATTTATAACTTGTTCCCTTGGTTTATTTTTTGATGCAAGCCAATGTAGGATGACTCGTGACCTTATGAAAAGCAAAAGAAAATACCGTACAAACAATTGATGGTGTACATGTAGATAAATTTTTATTTTTTTCATGTTTTGAATTTGACGACTTTTTTTTATTATTCGAAATTGCTTTATTTAAGTGACAAAATAACATGCCATAAAAATATTTAATTAACTCAACTATTTATATAAAATCAAATCGAATTGACTTATATTCATATTTGCTCAATTTAATTAACGGATTATCGGATTCAAATTTTAATCGGATTATAGAATTGAGATCTTAAATTCATCTCACATTAATTTCACTGAATTCAGACCAGATTCAGATTAAAATCCAATCCAATAACGACCCTAACTTCAATACTTGTAATCTATGACCCCGTTTGGCCCCCATTACATTTTATTTTTCTCTATCATATTTTCAACTATACAATCTTCCATAAAATAATATTACACGTAAATCGAAAATTTTTACTTCTTTTTCAACCACTCATTTTTCAAAAAAATACTATTCCACCCATTTCTACTTAAAAAATGAGGGTCAAACGGGGGCTATATGTTCAAAGATCATTCGAGAACTCATTTAGTTCAATATTTGTAGTGTTGCATATTTCATACAAAACGCGAATATCTTGTGTCCCTCTCGTTAGAAAACATTTAGAAAAACAAAGTTGTAATTAGAGGTGGCAAAAGGTCTGAATAGTTGGTCGGCTTGTCGGCTCGATTCATCAAAACTCGGCCCATGGATTTCGGGACGAGCTCAAGCTTGAGCCGAGCAGGAGGTTCGTTTGACGAGCTGAGCGCATGAACCTAAAGTTCACGAGTGCATGAGACGAAAGTTTGAGCTGATCCGAGTTGGCTCACTTTTTTTTTTTATATAAAACATGGGTAGCTAGCTGCCTGTGTAGATGCAAGCAGCTGTGTGCTGCCATTGTTGGCAGTTGTGTTGCCTGCAACTTTATTTTTTTAACGGTCAATTCGTTGAGCCACATGGACTGGCTTGGGCTCGATTCTATTTGGCCTCGAGTTGGGTAGGCTCGGCCTTTTCTCGAACCGATCCACGGACCGTCCAAAACGACAAACCAAATTGACATCCCTAAGTAAGTTTACGATAGCAAGCTCACAATTTTGACTTTTCATGCTTAACAACATTTGCCTCTATTTTGAAATATCCCATATTCTTTCATTTTAATGAAATATCCCCCTATATAACGTTTTCTTTGCTGAATACAAAATATTCTTTCATTTTCTCAACGAAGTTTAATGAAATGATGAATATACCATTCTCTTTAAATAAAACAAAAAGAAAACAAGAAAAAATAACGAATTAATTATAATTGTGGTCTCATTTAAAGAAAATAAAATGCAAGCGAGTCTCAAATAATTAATTTAAAAACTAAATGAACATACAAATTAGTTTTTATATTTTATTTAAAAAATAAAGAAAATAAAGAAAAATTTCACTATATTTTATTTATAGTATTACAACGTATAAGTTAATTTTTATCTTATATTTTGTCTTCAATGAACTTATTTTAATTAGTATATATAAGTAAATCAAATGGACAACGACAACATCATAAATTATATTATCAATGATTATTAATAGTTCTTTGATGAAGAAACCACTGATATATTATTGATGATCTTGTCGTCCTTCATTTGATTTACATATATATAATATATATACTAATTACTGTAAATTTATTAAAACTAACTATATGTCGACAATATTTTAAATAGAAGTGAAAATTTTATTTATTTAATTTAATTTTTAAATAAAATATAAAAACTAACTTATATGTTCATTTAATTTTTTAATCATTTATTTGAGATTTGTTTGCATTTTTATATAAAAATTTGGAATTCCAGTTGCAATTAACTCTTTATTGTTTTTATTTAAAAATGAGGATATATTTATTATTTCACAAGATTTTATTGAGAAAATAGAAAAAGAAAATGTTGTATTCTGCAAAGAAAATATCATATAGGGGATTTTCGACCAAAATAAAAGGATAAGGGGTATTCCACAATAGAAGCAAAGATTAGGGTGTTCTGTGCTAATTACCCTTGACAAATCTATAAATTTGACATTACTCTTGTTTCATCATTCCATATGCTATGTTCCTCAATTCGATTTCGAAATTCAAAGCAATTCTATTCAATTATAAGACAAGCCCATTTTAATTCACTGCCTATTTTATCAATTTCTTTGATTTCTCGGTCGATTGAAAAAGGGTTTTTGTCTTCTGTGGCTTCATCTGATAATAATTCAAGAACGCCTCTGTTTTTGTCGGGCTTGAGATTAGATCGCTCAATGGCAAGCAATTCAAATAACCCACAATCAGTTCATGATTTCACTGTTAAGGTATCCAATTTGCACCTTTTGTTAAGTTTCGGATGATGTTAAGAATTATTTATTTATTTATTTATTTTTTGGCCGGGGGGGTGGGGTGGGGTTTATAATTTATTTCTTAATATTTTTTGTGTAGGATATGGATGTTTTGGAATCTTTTGTGAAATGTGTTTTTTTGTCATGATCTTCTTTATTGTTGTGTAATAGTGGTAGGTAAAATTGTTGGGCATGTTTTGATGTGCAGTATTGGAGATATTTAAGATCTTAAGTCTATGGTATTGGCCGATCATGTCCAATCCTCTCCCCAAACATGACATTTATGGTTTTCCTGTAACTAGTTTAAGTTAAAGTTGCACGAGAATTTGAATTTTTATTGTTAGTTGGGGGGAAATTATAAGAGAATGATTCGAGAATATCATATCTACTTTAGCATTTTTAGAGTTAATTGTTCCAATGGTCACGGAGCTTATATCTATGTCACTTAAATTTAAAATATCGAGATTTGGCAACTGAACTATGGAAAACGTTATACGTTACCCACTAACATAACTTCCGTCTCAAACTTCTAATGCAATTGATGACGTGGCTGACGAAATGCACATGTGACACCTCGTCACACCGTTAAACTTTGAAATAGTCGAATTTTTGCCGCTAAACTTTGAAAAATATCTTCTATTGCTCACTAAATTTTGAGGAGGTTGAATTTTGGCCACTGAACGTTGATATAGTCGAAGTTTGGCCACTAAACTTTGTAAAACATCTTCTATTGCTCACTATAAATTTGAATTTAATTAAGCCTCTGTTTATCTCCCTTTAAAGCATAACTCTTGAATTTTCATTCTCAATTTTAACCATACATTTATATAATAAAATATTTTACACATAAACTCATAATTCTTTTTCCAACTTTCTAACTACATATTCTTCAAAAAATCACTATTTAAACCTCTTTTTTTTTTTTTCTTTTTTTTAAATAATGGCTATCAAACAAAGGCTAAAATTCGTTGTTAAAATTCAAATTTAATTTCATTTTAACATTAAATATATTATGTGTTTCATTGCAATTAGTAGTCATTGTCTTGCAAGTATTGTCTATACCACTAAGAATGATTACTCAATTACAAAGTAGTTAAATTTAATTTTAATTTATTTTGTAGAATTTTAAGCCATTATCATCATAATATTTGAATTTTTTACAACAAAACACACAATAAATTTATTGTTAAATAAAATAAAATTCAAATCTTAATAAAGAATTTTAATTAAATTCAAATTTATTGTGAACAATAGAAGACGTTTTGCAAAGCTGTGCAAAGGAAGTAACTACTAATTGCAATGAAACGCACAATATATTTATTATTAAAATTAAATTAAATTTTAATTTTAACAACGGATTTTAGCCCCTATTTGATGGTCATTATTTTTTAAAAAAAGAAGTTTTAAATAGTGATTTTTTTAGAATGAGTGGTTAAAATGAAAAAAAAATTAAGTTTACATGTAAAAATGATTAAAATGACCATGAAAATTAAAGAGTTTTGTTTTAAAGGGAGATAAATAGAAATTTAATAATATCCAAATTTATAGTGAGTAATAGAAAAGGTTTTTTAGATATTAGTGGGCATAGTTCGAATATATCAAAGTTCAGTGCCAAAATTCAATCACCTCAAAGTTTAGTGAGTAATAGAAGACATTTTTCAAAATTTAGTGGTCAAAATTCGACTATCTCTAAGTTTAACGATGTGATGGGGCATGTGCGTTGTCAGCTATGTCATCAATTCCATTAGAGGTTTGAGACGGAAGTTATGTCAATGAGTAACGTACAACATTTTTCAAAGTTCAGTGATCAAAACTCAACATTTAAATTTCAGTAAGCAATCGAAAACATAGATATACGTCCAATAACCATTGGAACAATTAATTTTGCATTTTTATATACTCCATTGACAAGAGATCTATCGTTTATTGTGATGGGGCCTAGTCCAACGCACCAAAAGTACCATTAGTTTATACTATTATTTGGAATGTTTATGATGTAAAACGCTTATAAAATCCTACCCCATCCTTGTATTACGTGCTGCAAAAATAGGATATGTTCATGACATATTTCTAATGCTGTGTGTGCATAAAAGGATTCTCATAGTTTGACGTCATGCCCCTAAAGTTGCCTTCATTTATTGTAGCATAATAAAAAAAAGGATTATCTTGTCTGGAATGGATTTTGGCTTTTAGTTGGAGCTAAATTGCTTATTTTTCGTAAATATTGTTGGAATTTGTCTCAATGTTTTTGAATGTGAATGAATTTTTCCATTGTTATCTTAGCATACCTCAATGAAACATGTTATCTAATGTAAATTGCTATTGTTCTGTAATTTTGTGGTTGCAGGATGCTAAAGGGAATGACGTTGATTTGAGCATTTACAAAGGAAAGGTCCTCTTAATCGTCAATGTTGCATCGCAGTGGTGTGTGGTAGCTTCTTCGATTGCTTTTTTTTCTTCTTCTTTGCAGAAAAGTCTCAATTTATGCTTTCGATGGATATCGTAATATATAATAATAAATACTTCTATAATGAAGAATGATTTTGTTTTGCAATAATTTCTTTTCGAAAGACAAGAAGTCTGTAACTCGATAAGGTGATAGAAATAAGCCAGTTTTTATTGGTATCCCTGCAAGCCAATTTCCATGTTTTTATTTTTCATTTGTATTAAATATTGCATTTTCTGTATATTTATTCAGTGGCCTATTTTTATTCTTGCGCTCTTTTCTGAAGAAACTTATCTTATTCCTTGTTTGCTGCAGCGGTCTCACCAATTCAAATTACACGGAATTGACAAAGGTGTATGAGAAGTACAAGGATCAAGGTTTGATTTGGTTTGCTTTTCTTCGCTTTGATTGTGCACTTGGACAATAATTGTGAAGTTTACTTATTTTGTCATTGGGCTGAATTTTCATATTCATGCGACTAAAGAGAGTTGAAAGAAGAAATAAAATTTGGATGCTTAGGAGAAAAAAGTGTAGATGGGAATTTCATTTATAGCGTGGAATATCTCAAATCAATGTTTGTCTCATTAAGTATACTAGTATATATACTTGAAATTGACAACAAAAATGGGAAGTTGCCAGATTAATAAACTGGGATACTTTTGAACTTACAACCAATAATTATGACAAAAAATACGTGAAAATAAATCTATTTCTGTTTTTACATCCAAGTGCATTTTTTGGTAAGTTTTCGGTAAAATGTGTCACGTTTTACTGTTCCATTTAAAGGTATAACCAGTAGCAAGTTGAAACGTAATAACTTTTAAAGCCCTATTTTGTTTTTTTGAGTGCCAGAATTTATGAATTGTTATTTGCCTATTGCACAGGTTTGGAGATTCTGGCATTTCCATGCAATCAGTTTGGCTCACAAGAACCTGGCACTAATGAAGAGATTCAACAGTTTGCTTGCACCCGATTTAAGGCCGAGTATCCCATATTTGACAAGGTAATAATCATTGAGGAGCTTATTTCTAGGTTTTTATAAATGAACTATTTCTTCAGTCAAACAATCTTAATTATGACAAAGGGAAACAAGCGCATTAGCAAAAAGTTGATATGAAGGTTGTTTTGTGGACGGCAATATAGATTATTAAGATGAAAAAGAGGATGATATATGTCTATTAGATGAATTTGTTGACAGGGTTTTGACCGTGATCGTGTTTTCTTGGTTCAGGTTGATGTAAATGGTTCCAATGCTGCTCCACTATACAAGTTCCTCAAGTCGAGCAAAGGGGGTTTTTTGGGGGACAGTATTAAATGGAACTTCTCCAAATTCCTTGTTGACAAAGAGGGGCGTGTTGTTGATCGCTATGCTCCCACAACATCTCCTCTTAGCATCGAGGTAAATATCATCCATACTATCTGGCAATCTCAATTTCATGCATTGGCAAGGTAATCAAGAACTGAAAATTTGTTCCCTTCGTACTTTGCAGAAGGACATAAAGAAGCTGCTCGAGAAGGCTTAAGCATTAGAGCCATCTTGTTATGTCTTTCAGTTACTAGTAATAAACATCC
>NC_036258.1:14033955-14040742 GCF_002742605.1 Olea europaea var. sylvestris | reverse complement strand
TTTTTTATCTATATCAATTACAACTGTAAATGGATCAACTCTATCCATATCGGATCCAATATGAATAATTCATTGATCCGATCCGATCCGATAATCCAGTGAATATTTGATTGTTAAATTTATATTCGATTTATTATATTAGCAAATATCCAATCCAAAATTTTAAAAAGTTAGAAAGATAAAATCGATGTTGAAATTAACTTATTATTTACGCCTGTATTTTAAATCAATATGGCCCAAATAGTGAAAAATCCAAGCAATGGTCTATCCCTTATTTATAACTTGTTCCCTTGGTTTATTTTTTGATGCAAGCCAATGTAGGATGACTCGTGACCTTATGAGAAAAGCAAAAGAAAATACCGTACAAACAATTGATGGTGTACATGTAGATAAATTTTTATTTTTTTCATGTTTTGAATTTGACGACTTTTTTTTATTATTCGAAATTGCTTTATTTAAGTGACAAAATAACATGCCATAAAAATATTTAATTAACTCAACTATTTATATAAAATCAAATCGAATTGACTTATATTCATATTTGCTCAATTTAATTAACGGATTATCGGATTCAAATTTTGATCGGATTATAGAATTGAGATCTTAAATTCATCTCACATTAATTTCACTGAATTCAGACCAGATTCAGATTAAAATCCAATCCAATAACGACCCTAACTTCAATACTTGTAATCTATGACCCCGTTTGGCCCCCATTACATTTTATTTTTCTCTATCATATTTTCAACTATACAATCTTCCATAAAATAATATTACACGTAAATCGAAAATTTTTACTTCTTTTTCAACCACTCATTTTTCAAAAAAATACTATTCCACCCATTTCTACTTAAAAAATGAGGGTCAAACGGGGGCTATATGTTCAAAGATCATTCGAGAACTCATTTAGTTCAATATTTGTAGTGTTGCATATTTCATACAAAACGCGAATATCTTGTGTCCCTCTCGTTAGAAAACATTTAGAAAAACAAAGTTGTAATTAGAGGTGGCAAAAGGTCTGAATAGTTGGTCGGCTTGTCGGCTCGATTCATCAAAACTCGGCCCATGGATTTCGGGACGAGCTCAAGCTTGAGCCGAGCAGGAGGTTCGTTTGACGAGCTGAGCGCATGAACCTAAAGTTCACGAGTGCATGAGACGAAAGTTTGAGCTGATCCGAGTTGGCTCACTTTTTTTTTTTATATAAAACATGGGTAGCTAGCTGCCTGTGTAGATGCAAGCAGCTGTGTGCTGCCATTGTTGGCAGTTGTGTTGCCTGCAACTTTATTTTTTTAACGGTCAATTCGTTGAGCCACATGGACTGGCTTGGGCTCGATTCTATTTGGCCTCGAGTTGGGTAGGCTCGGCCTTTTCTCGAACCGATCCACGGACCGTCCAAAACGACAAACCAAATTGACATCCCTAAGTAAGTTTACGATAGCAAGCTCACAATTTTGACTTTTCATGCTTAACAACATTTGCCTCTATTTTGAAATATCCCATATTCTTTCATTTTAATGAAATATCCCCCTATATAACGTTTTCTTTGCTGAATACAAAATATTCTTTCATTTTCTCAACGAAGTTTAATGAAATGATGAATATACCATTCTCTTTAAATAAAACAAAAAGAAAACAAGAAAAAATAACGAATTAATTATAATTGTGGTCTCATTTAAAGAAAATAAAATGCAAGCGAGTCTCAAATAATTAATTTAAAAACTAAATGAACATACAAATTAGTTTTTATATTTTATTTAAAAAATAAAGAAAATAAAGAAAAAATTCACTATATTTTATTTATAGTATTACAACGTATAAGTTAATTTTTATCTTATATTTTGTCTTCAATGAACTTATTTTAATTAGTATATATAAGTAAATCAAATGGACAACGACAACATCATAAATTATATTATCAATGATTATTAATAGTTCTTTGATGAAGAAACCACTGATATATTATTGATGATCTTGTCGTCCTTCATTTGATTTACATATATATAATATATATACTAATTACTGTAAATTTATTAAAACTAACTATATGTCGACAATATTTTAAATAGAAGTGAAAATTTTATTTATTTAATTTAATTTTTAAATAAAATATAAAAACTAACTTATATGTTCATTTAATTTTTTAATCATTTATTTGAGATTTGTTTGCATTTTTATATAAAAATTTGGAATTCCAGTTGCAATTAACTCTTTATTGTTTTTATTTAAAAATGAGGATATATTTATTATTTCACAAGATTTTATTGAGAAAATAGAAAAAGAAAATGTTGTATTCTGCAAAGAAAATATCATATAGGGGATTTTCGACCAAAATAAAAGGATAAGGGGTATTCCACAATAGAAGCAAAGATTAGGGTGTTCTGTGCTAATTACCCTTGACAAATCTATAAATTTGACATTACCCTTGTTTCATCATTCCATATGCTATGTTCCTCAATTCGATTTCGAAATTCAAAGCAATTCTATTCAATTATAAGACAAGCCCATTTTAATTCACTGCCTATTTTATCAATTTCTTTGATTTCTCGGTCGATTGAAAAAGGGTTTTTGTCTTCTGTGGCTTCATCTGATAATAATTCAAGAACGCCTCTGTTTTTGTCGGGCTTGAGATTAGATCGCTCAATGGCAAGCAATTCAAATAACCCACAATCAGTTCATGATTTCACTGTTAAGGTATCCAATTTGCACCTTTTGTTTAGTTTCGGATGATGTTAAGAATTATTTATTTATTTATTTATTTTTTGGCCGGGGGGGTGGGGTGGGGTTTATAATTTATTTCTTAATATTTTTTGTGTAGGATATGGATGTTTTGGAATCTTTTGTGAAATGTGTTTTTTTGTCATGATCTTCTTTATTGTTGTGTAATAGTGGTAGGTAAAATTGTTGGGCATGTTTTGATGTGCAGTATTGGAGATATTTAAGATCTTAAGTCTATGGTATTGGCCGATCATGTCCAATCCTCTCCCCAAACATGACATTTATGGTTTTCCTGTAACTAGTTTAAGTTAAAGTTGCACGAGAATTTGAATTTTTATTGTTAGTTGGGGGGAAATTATAAGAGAATGATTCGAGAATATCATATCTACTTTAGCATTTTTAGAGTTAATTGTTCCAATGGTCACGGAGCTTATATCTATGTCACTTAAATTTAAAATATCGAGATTTGGCAACTGAACTATGGAAAACGTTATACGTTACCCACTAACATAACTTCCGTCTCAAACTTCTAATGCAATTGATGACGTGGCTGACGAAATGCACATGTGACACCTCGTCACACCGTTAAACTTTGAAATAGTCGAATTTTTGCCGCTAAACTTTGAAAAATATCTTCTATTGCTCACTAAATTTTGAGGAGGTTGAATTTTGGCCACTGAACGTTGATATAGTCGAAGTTTGGCCACTAAACTTTGTAAAACATCTTCTATTGCTCACTATAAATTTGAATTTAATTAAGCCTCTGTTTATCTCCCTTTAAAGCATAACTCTTGAATTTTCATTCTCAATTTTAACCATACATTTATATAATAAAATATTTTACACATAAACTCATAATTCTTTTTCCAACTTTCTAACTACATATTCTTCAAAAAATCACTATTTAAACCTCTTTTTTTTTTTTTCTTTTTTTTAAATAATGGCTATCAAACAAAGGCTAAAATTCGTTGTTAAAATTCAAATTTAATTTCATTTTAACATTAAATATATTATGTGTTTCATTGCAATTAGTAGTCATTGTCTTGCAAGTATTGTCTATACCACTAAGAATGATTACTCAATTACAAAGTAGTTAAATTTAATTTTAATTTATTTTGTAGAATTTTAAGCCATTATCATCATAATATTTGAATTTTTTACAACAAAACACACAATAAATTTATTGTTAAATAAAATAAAATTCAAATCTTAATAAAGAATTTTAATTAAATTCAAATTTATTGTGAACAATAGAAGACGTTTTGCAAAGCTGTGCAAAGGAAGTAACTACTAATTGCAATGAAACGCACAATATATTTATTATTAAAATTAAATTAAATTTTAATTTTAACAACGGATTTTAGCCCCTATTTGATGGTCATTATTTTTTAAAAAAAGAAGTTTTAAATAGTGATTTTTTTAGAATGAGTGGTTAAAATGAAAAAAAAATTAAGTTTACATGTAAAAATGATTAAAATGACCATGAAAATTAAAGAGTTTTGTTTTAAAGGGAGATAAATAGAAATTTAATAATATCCAAATTTATAGTGAGTAATAGAAAATGTTTTTTAGATATTAGTGGGCATAGTTCGAATATATCAAAGTTCAGTGCCAAAATTCAATCACCTCAAAGTTTAGTGAGTAATAGAAGACATTTTTCAAAATTTAGTGGTCAAAATTCGACTATCTCTAAGTTTAACGATGTGATGGGGCATGTGCGTTGTCAGCTATGTCATCAATTCCATTAGAGGTTTGAGACGGAAGTTATGTCAATGAGTAACGTACAACATTTTTCAAAATTCAGTGATCAAAACTCGACATTTAAATTTCAGTAAGCAATCGAAAACATAGATATACGTCCAATAACCATTGGAACAATTAATTTTGCATTTTTATATACTCCATTGACAAGAGATCTATCGTTTATTGTGATGGGGCCTAGTCCAACGCACCAAAAGTACCATTAGTTTATACTATTATTTGGAATGTTTATGATGTAAAACGCTTATAAAATCCTACCCCATCCTTGTATTACGTGCTGCAAAAATAGGATATGTTCATGACATATTTCTAATGCTGTGTGTGCATAAAAGGATTCTCATAGTTTGACGTCATGCCCCTAAAGTTGCCTTCATTTATTGTAGCATAATAAAAAAAAGGATTATCTTGTCTGGAATGGATTTTGGCTTTTAGTTGGAGCTAAATTGCTTATTTTTCGTAAATATTGTTGGAATTTGTCTCAATGTTTTTGAATGTGAATGAATTTTTCCATTGTTATCTTAGCATACCTCAATGAAACATGTTATCTAATGTAAATTGCTATTGTTCTGTAATTTTGTGGTTGCAGGATGCTAAAGGGAATGACGTTGATTTGAGCATTTACAAAGGAAAGGTCCTCTTAATCGTCAATGTTGCATCGCAGTGGTGTGTGGTAGCTTCTTCGATTGCTTTTTTTTCTTCTTCTTTGCAGAAAAGTCTCAATTTATGCTTTCGATGGATATCGTAATATATAATAATAAATACTTCTATAATGAAGAATGATTTTGTTTTGCAATAATTTCTTTTCGAAAGACAAGAAGTCTGTAACTCGATAAGGTGATAGAAATAAGCCAGTTTTTATTGGTATCCCTGCAAGCCAATTTCCATGTTTTTATTTTTCATTTGTATTAAATATTGCATTTTCTGTATATTTATTCAGTGGCCTATTTTTATTCTTGCGCTCTTTTCTGAAGAAACTTATCTTATTCCTTGTTTGCTGCAGCGGTCTCACCAATTCAAATTACACGGAATTGACAAAGGTGTATGAGAAGTACAAGGATCAAGGTTTGATTTGGTTTGCTTTTCTTCGCTTTGATTGTGCACTTGGACAATAATTGTGAAGTTTACTTATTTTGTCATTGGGCTGAATTTTCATATTCATGCGACTAAAGAGAGTTGAAAGAAGAAATAAAATTTGGATGCTTAGGAGAAAAAAGTGTAGATGGGAATTTCATTTATAGCGTGGAATATCTCAAATCAATGTTTGTCTCATTAAGTATACTAGTATATATACTTGAAATTGACAACAAAAATGGGAAGTTGCCAGATTAATAAACTGGGATACTTTTGAACTTACAACCAATAATTATGACAAAAAATACGTGAAAATAAATCTATTTCTGTTTTTACATCCAAGTGCATTTTTTGGTAAGTTTTCGGTAAAATGTGTCACGTTTTACTGTTCCATTTAAAGGTATAACCAGTAGCAAGTTGAAACGTAATAACTTTTAAAGCCCTATTTTGTTTTTTTGAGTGCCAGAATTTATGAATTGTTATTTGCCTATCGCACAGGTTTGGAGATTCTGGCATTTCCATGCAATCAGTTTGGCTCACAAGAACCTGGCACTAATGAAGAGATTCAACAGTTTGCTTGCACCCGATTTAAGGCCGAGTATCCCATATTTGACAAGGTAATAATCATTGAGGAGCTTATTTCTAGGTTTTTATAAATGAACTATTTCTTCAGTCAAACAATCTTAATTATGACAAAGGGAAACAAGCGCATTAGCAAAAAGTTGATATGAAGGTTGTTTTGTGGACGGCAATATAGATTATTAAGATGAAAAAGAGGATGATATATGTCTATTAGATGAATTTGTTGACAGGGTTTTGACCGTGATCGTGTTTTCTTGGTTCAGGTTGATGTAAATGGTTCCAATGCTGCTCCACTATACAAGTTCCTCAAGTCGAGCAAAGGGGGTTTTTTGGGGGACAGTATTAAATGGAACTTCTCCAAATTCCTTGTTGACAAAGAGGGGCGTGTTGTTGATCGCTATGCTCCCACAACATCTCCTCTTAGCATCGAGGTAAATATCATCCATACTATCTGGCAATCTCAATTTCATGCATTGGCAAGGTAATCAAGAACTGAAAATTTGTTCCCTTCGTACTTTGCAGAAGGACATAAAGAAGCTGCTCGAGAAGGCTTAAGCATTAGAGCCATCTTGTTATGTCTTTCAGTTACTAGTAATAAACATCCCCTAAGCATTAGAGCCATCTTGTTATGTCTTTCAGTTACTAGTAATAAACATCC
>NC_036258.1:14003723-14027384 GCF_002742605.1 Olea europaea var. sylvestris | reverse complement strand
AAAGGCTAAAATTCGTTGTTAAAATTCAAATTTAATTTCATTTTAACATTAAATATATTATGTGTTTCATTGCAATTAGTAGTCATTGTCTTGCAAGTATTGTCTATACCACTAAGAATGATTACTCAATTACAAAGTAGTTAAATTTAATTTTAATTTATTTTGTAGAATTTTAAGCCATTATCATCATAATATTTGAATTTTTTACAACAAAACACACAATAAATTTATTGTTAAATAAAATAAAATTCAAATCTTAATAAAGAATTTTAATTAAATTCAAATTTATTGTGAACAATAGAAGACGTTTTGCAAAGCTGTGCAAAGGAAGTAACTACTAATTGCAATGAAACGCACAATATATTTATTATTAAAATTAAATTAAATTTTAATTTTAACAACGGATTTTAGCCCCTATTTGATGGTCATTATTTTTTAAAAAAAGAAGTTTTAAATAGTGATTTTTTTAGAATGAGTGGTTAAAATGAAAAAAAAATTAAGTTTACATGTAAAAATGATTAAAATGACCATGAAAATTAAAGAGTTTTGTTTTAAAGGGAGATAAATAGAAATTTAATAATATCCAAATTTATAGTGAGTAATAGAAAAGGTTTTTTAGATATTAGTGGGCATAGTTCGAATATATCAAAGTTCAGTGCCAAAATTCAATCACCTCAAAGTTTAGTGAGTAATAGAAGACATTTTTCAAAATTTAGTGGTCAAAATTCGACTATCTCTAAGTTTAACGATGTGATGGGGCATGTGCGTTGTCAGCTATGTCATCAATTCCATTAGAGGTTTGAGACGGAAGTTATGTCAATGAGTAACGTACAACATTTTTCAAAGTTCAGTGATCAAAACTCAACATTTAAATTTCAGTAAGCAATCGAAAACATAGATATACGTCCAATAACCATTGGAACAATTAATTTTGCATTTTTATATACTCCATTGACAAGAGATCTATCGTTTATTGTGATGGGGCCTAGTCCAACGCACCAAAAGTACCATTAGTTTATACTATTATTTGGAATGTTTATGATGTAAAACGCTTATAAAATCCTACCCCATCCTTGTATTACGTGCTGCAAAAATAGGATATGTTCATGACATATTTCTAATGCTGTGTGTGCATAAAAGGATTCTCATAGTTTGACGTCATGCCCCTAAAGTTGCCTTCATTTATTGTAGCATAATAAAAAAAAGGATTATCTTGTCTGGAATGGATTTTGGCTTTTAGTTGGAGCTAAATTGCTTATTTTTCGTAAATATTGTTGGAATTTGTCTCAATGTTTTTGAATGTGAATGAATTTTTCCATTGTTATCTTAGCATACCTCAATGAAACATGTTATCTAATGTAAATTGCTATTGTTCTGTAATTTTGTGGTTGCAGGATGCTAAAGGGAATGACGTTGATTTGAGCATTTACAAAGGAAAGGTCCTATTAATCGTCAATGTTGCATCGCAGTGGTGTGTGGTAGCTTCTTCGATTGCTTTTTTTTCTTCTTCTTTGCAGAAAAGTCTCAATTTATGCTTTCGATGGATATCGTAATATATAATAATAAATACTTCTATAATGAAGAATGATTTTGTTTTGCAATAATTTCTTTTCGAAAGACAAGAAGTCTGTAACTCGATAAGGTGATAGAAATAAGCCAGTTTTTATTGGTATCCCTGCAAGCCAATTTCCATGTTTTTATTTTTCATTTGTATTAAATATTGCATTTTCTGTATATTTATTCAGTGGCCTATTTTTATTCTTGCGCTCTTTTCTGAAGAAACTTATCTTATTCCTTGTTTGCTGCAGCGGTCTCACCAATTCAAATTACACGGAATTGACAAAGGTGTATGAGAAGTACAAGGATCAAGGTTTGATTTGGTTTGCTTTTCTTCGCTTTGATTGTGCACTTGGACAATAATTGTGAAGTTTACTTATTTTGTCATTGGGCTGAATTTTCATATTCATGCGACTAAAGAGAGTTGAAAGAAGAAATAAAATTTGGATGCTTAGGAGAAAAAAGTGTAGATGGGAATTTCATTTATAGCGTGGAATATCTCAAATCAATGTTTATCTCATTAAGTATACTAGTATATATACTTGAAATTGACAACAAAAATGGGAAGTTGCCAGATTAATAAACTGGGATACTTTTGAACTTACAACCAATAATTATGACAAAAAATACGTGAAAATAAATCTATTTCTGTTTTTACATCCAAGTGCATTTTTTGGTAAGTTTTCGGTAAAATGTTTCACGTTTTACTGTTCCATTTAAAGGTATAACCAGTAGTAAGTTGAAACGTAATAACTTTTAAAGCCCTATTTTGTTTTTTTGAGTGCCAGAATTTATGAATTGTTATTTGCCTATTGCACAGGTTTGGAGATTCTGGCATTTCCATGCAATCAGTTTGGCTCACAAGAACCTGGCACTAATGAAGAGATTCAACAGTTTGCTTGCACCCGATTTAAGGCCGAGTATCCCATATTTGACAAGGTAATAATCATTGAGGAGCTTATTTCTAGGTTTTTATAAATGAACTATTTCTTCAGTCAAACAATCTTAATTATGACAAAGGGAAACAAGCGCATTAGCAAAAAGTTGATATGAAGGTTGTTTTGTGGACGGCAATATAGATTATTAAGATGAAAAAGAGGATGATATATGTCTATTAGATGAATTTGTTGACAGGGTTTTGACCGTGATCGTGTTTTCTTGGTTCAGGTTGATGTAAATGGTTCCAATGCTGCTCCACTATACAAGTTCCTCAAGTCGAGCAAAGGGGGTTTTTTGGGGGACAGTATTAAATGGAACTTCTCCAAATTCCTTGTTGACAAAGAGGGGCGTGTTGTTGATCGCTATGCTCCCACAACATCTCCTCTTAGCATCGAGGTAAATATCATCCATACTATCTGGCAATCTCAATTTCATGCATTGGCAAGGTAATCAAGAACTGAAAATTTGTTCCCTTCGTACTTTGCAGAAGGACATAAAGAAGCTGCTCGAGAAGGCTTAAGCATTAGAGCCATCTTGTTATGTCTTTCAGTTACTAGTAATAAACATCCCCTAAGCATTAGAGCCATCTTGTTATGTCTTTCAGTTACTAGTAATAAACATCCCCTAAGCATTAGAGCCATCTTGTTATGTCTTTCAGTTACTAGTAATAAACATCCCCTAAGCATTAGAGCCATCTTGTTATGTCTTTCAGTTACTAGTAATAAACATCCCCTAAGCATTAGAGCCATCTTGTTATGTCTTTCAGTTACTAGTAATAAACATCCCCTAAGCATTAGAGCCATCTTGTTATGTCTTTCAGTTACTAGTAATAAACATCCTGATGAGGATGTCAATTAGCAGTATTATCTTCATGTTTTCTATGTTAAGCGTTCAAAACTTCCATTCTGTATTTTGTTTAAGATTCTTCTCTATTAAATAAGAGCTCGAATATTGTAAACGGTGGTGTTCTATTTGTTTGGTACATTTTGCTATTAGAGTTGAAAGTTTGGAATTATTTGCATTGGTACCACTTTTTATTAAATTATGCCCCCATTTGGGCCCCCATTTTGAAAAATGAAAATGGGTGAAATAGTGTTTTTTTGAAAAATAATCGATTGAAAAAGAAGGAAAAAATTTCGATTTACATGTAATATTATTTTATTAAAAAATCGTGTCGTTGAAAATAGTAGAGAAAAAAATGAAATGTAATGAAATAAATACCAAACGGAAGCTATAAGTGAAGTAAAAGTTGAGTGTGTCTTACAGAAACAAAGTGTAATAAGCATGGAAGCAATTATAAGTTCTGCAAAACATATGCTAAATAACAGAGGTAACAATCTGGTAAAAAGAAAAATAAGAATAGTTAATAATGCATCACCAAAAGGTACTGCAAATAGATTCAGGTTACAACAGGAATGGTGACCAAAGAAAGAAATCCCACCAAGTAATCAAGAGAATCCAGTTTGATTAATAGAACATAATTAACCTGCTACAAATATTAATAGTTCCATCAGTTCCAACAAGTACAACCTTAAGTCTCCACCATTGCTACCTAAGAACCTAGCATCCAAACTCTATTTCGATATGTTAGCACAACCCACAATTTACCCAAGAGCAGACTGAGTTTTGGCTAATTTCCCGGGCACATTTCATATACAACGATATACAAAAACTACCATATTGGTATTGTAGCTTTGTATCACCCGAGCATTAAGTCAATCTGCGCCTGCGAATTTTTCATATTAAGACGTGTCTCTAGTGGCCAAACGACAGTTGCAGAATTCGGAGTGAGATTTTGACTTGGAGCAGCACTAACTGGGGTTAACGACTTCTCAGCAGACTCGTCTGCAGGAATTTTTTCGTCTTTTGGTTCAGAGACTGTTTTGTCCTTTGCCTTAGAACCACCATATACAAAGCTACATGCAACCACCTATATAAACATTGATTATGCACCATGTCAAAATAATTCTACCGTATGAATTATGATAGCAGAGGTAATAAAAGCATTTTTCGCTAAAGCTAAAAAGGTTCAACAAAAGGTACTTTGAAAGTAGCTATTACATTAATGTTAAAATAAGTATCGTAATTGTTAATTATGTTAAATCTTATAAGTTAACTTTAAAAGCTTAGGCAAACAGGATCTCAAATTAACAAGTGCTCACAACCATACCTGCACTGAACTTGCGGCAATGAGGTTACCACCAATTGCACCACCAATAATATGTCCATCGGGGCTACAAACCGAAATACTTATACCGCCAGTCCGATTGCGAGGACCACCACTTTCAGCAAGCAAATAAGACCCCGACAAGCATAATATCTCAAAACGGCCCTAAAAGAAAGTAGTAAGACATGAGGTAAACAAAAATATTCTTAAATAGAGAATCATCATGGCCAAAAAGTTCAGGGAATGTTTTTCGATAAAAATTCAACTTAGATTAATGATAACGCTACTTCCAAGTATAGTAATTAGCAGGGGATAAATCTGAGAAGAATTTACAGATATTGGATCCAGAGCTTGATAATGAAGTGTCCAGCACAAAGATATGAACAGTCGCACAGAAGGAACAAATATAAAATGGTAGAAAAACTACTTACAAGAGAATAAACGAAAAACATTAGACAGTAATCAGACATCACTGAAAAGTTGTCTGTTTTGTGATTAGACATAAAGTTTATCATCTCTATTTTCATTTGCGAAAATAGCTTACGATGGAATTCAAGTTTCTGCTAGTAAAGCAACCAACTAGACAAAATGGAAAGAAACAAATACATTTTTTTGGAAAGAATTTTTCCAATTGCATTGAATTCGCTGGTATGCATGTTCTTACAAAATACATATAAATGATAACATAAAAGTCATGTAGATAAGCTTTTATTTCTCATCACCAAGAGCTCATGGAGAATCAAAATACATTTTACTTTTCAAAAATAGATGCAAAAACCATAGTAATTCAGAAATGCCACAACAAAAGCACTTTAACAATATATTCTATACAGAGTAAGTTTAAAACATTAGATTAATAGAGTTTGGTGAAACAAAGTAATAACTATCAATTGTGAAACCATACAACATCACTTAATAGTCGAATGTCTATATGGTTCCACTTAACCAATTCTAAAGCGGAATAATGATTAAAAAAAATAATTCTGATGTCTCTGATTTTAAGAGTAAGAAAGCACTAAAATAATCTTAACCTCATATGTGACAGTTCCGTCAGAAGTGGTCGGTTGGCGCAGAGTCACAGAAGAAATGGATCCATTAGCCGACAAGATGCATAAAGCCCTTGGCCTCTGTTGTGCAAAAGCCAATATTTTGGCTGCAACATCCTGCGGAAAAAAATTATAAATAAAATCACTTCTCCTGCAATAGAATGTGATCAGTGATGCAAACAATTTATTTGTGAATTCTTATAATATTGAATAAATAATCGATCCATAGCTTTACCAATTGCATATGTATACATGCTCATTTCATGCAACAATATATGTCCAATAAGGCACACTGCACACAATAACGAAAAAAGAGCAGGAGCCATATCGTCAAACACATGTATAACAAAATAATTTCACCATCAAACATTAAATATAAGTATAACAAAATAATTGCACCGTTGAAAGAATATCGACCTCATAATAGATCTAAATAAATGGAATGCTTATAACTTATCAAAAACTATTGATGGGGGAGACTATAAATATTAGAGATGAAGATAAAGAATTTGAAACATACCTCTCCCACTCCAATATGTAAGACATGTGGAGTAAAAGCTAATCCAGCTGAGCTGTTCATCCATTCACCTGATGAAAGAAATTAAATCTTTTACACACATGATTTTCTTTCTCCACACACAAAAAAGAACAATAACAATAATAAAAAAATAAAATAAATATATCTATTTAAATCTACACGTGGCTAAAAGAGAGATTTTTTGATCTAAAATTCAGGGGCTATGAACAAGTAGAATTTCCTGGTTTTGTTTTCCCATTCTAGTTGTCTTTTTCTTAAGTATTTTTCCTACTGGGGACAGGAATGAGAGGTTGGAATATATTTTAATCCCCGTAGAAGAGAGTATATCCTTGTGTTCAACTTTCATAATCAAAGCATCAAAATTTACAATCAACAAAACCAGTTAGACTACTGCAGTATGTGCCAGTGGCTTCAGCAAAAACCATTCATTTAGGTGCACATTCAAAAAGAACAAGAATGAAAAGGAATCAGCAATCAACCACAACTTGGGGGCTTAATATGACCCCGTTTGGCCCCCATTTTATGGAAATGAAAATGGGTGGAATAGTGTTTTTTTTTTAAAAATGAGTAGTTGAGAAAGAAAGAAAAGTTTTCAATGTCCGTGTAATATTATTTTATGGAATATTATATGGTTGAAAATAAGAGAGAAAAATGAAATAGAATTTAATGGTGGCCAAAAGGGGGCATAAAATAAAACTAGCATCAATTGCATTCCCCCAGACTTCAAGTTCCCTGCAGTTCACATTTAATTTTATTTATTCTAAAAACTATTAATTTGCCAATAAGTAAATTTCACTCGCAAGTAAATTTTCTAAGATAGCCAAACATGATCTGATTAAGAGTTTCTTTCCTTATTGTCTGAGAAAATGCTCTTACCTTACAAACAAAATACTATATAAAGAGTGATTAGACTATAAATAAAGATCTAAAACATATAGTCAAATATGAAATATTGTAATTAACTCCAATTATGTAGAGAAAAACAAAAACAAAACTTACCGAGAGGCGCCAGCTTCTGCTTCCATCCAGTCCCAGGCGGCCGCCCTCTTTTTTTCTCACCTGGGGCGATAACTCCCGTGGAAGATGTGGAGGCAGACATTGGAGACAATGCTAATGTCATGTTAGCCCCATCGGGACCGTATTTCCTAGGCCTACCCCTCTTCTTCTTCACCGGATCACCACTAGTCGAAGCGCTAGAGAAGTCACCCCTGGTAATGCTACGGCGGGGGAAAATGGGAGATGGGTTCTCAACGTGAAATGTTGAACCACTCGTAGCACTCCCACTAGCACCTACATTGGGTTGAAGTTGAACAATGGGATTCGAAACAGGATTGAACCTGCTTGGGGTATGCATCCCACCACTGGCAGGTAAAGTTCCCGGTACCGACCCTCCACCAGCAGCCGGTGCATTAGAACCTGGTCCTGAACCCCCAGACCCCCCAATTCCTCCTCTATTGAAGTAATAAGAAGCTGAACCAGGTAATGACATTCCTTCTCTTCCATCCATTCATTTACTTAGTTAAATTTCACAATAAGATCAAATTTTATAAATTTTGTCCCTGCAAAAATACGGCCTTTCCCCTTTCCGGACTAAATCTGCAAATTTGGAACTGACACACCAAAGAAATCAGAATTAAACACCCAAGAAAAGGGAGGAAAAACGAACTCTAAAAATTAAAACACTAAAATAGAACGGACTCATTTAGCATGGGCCAATAAAAATTCAAGAAAACAGAAAATTTTAGATCTTAACCAAACAAAGAAGACCAAAAGAGAAAAAGTAACCCAAAAGGTTTGAATCTTGAAACAGATTACACCCCAAGAACACGCATCAAAACTTATTCTGAAAATGTAGAAAATCTTTCACTCAAATGAACTGTAGAACCCAACTGTTCTTGAACTACAACACAACCCATCAAGAAAAAAGGCAAAAAAGGAAACAAAACCCTAGATTTTTAGAATGCAACAAAGTGTGAAAGAGAGAGAAACGGAAGTTTTGGGAAAGAGGGGGAGAGAGGGTAAAGACAAAAGTGAACAGGAAAATTAGAGCTTTGAATTAAAGAAAGATGAAGGCACCTTTATTTCTTGAATAGTTTAGGGTTTGAAGAGGGGTTTAGTCAGGGGATGTTGTAAGTTGTAAGGATTTTGACTGACTTTGAAACTATTGGGGGACAGTTGGATGCACCTAAGTACCAGCATGTCCTTATCGGAAACAATAGTGCAGTAACTGCAGTTGAAGGAATCCCTATTTAGGGCTTGTAAAATTTTGTTTTCAACAACTTTTTGAACGCAAAATTTTAATTTTAACAAATATTTTATAGGAATCATGCCGTTTGACTTTCATTATTTGAATTTATAATGAAGAAAATAATATATTTTAGAAAAATGAATAATTGTAAAAGAATGAAAAATTTTCGATTTACGTGAAATATTATTTTATTGAAAATTGTATTATTGAAAATAGGAGAAATAAAATTTTATATTAAATTGATGAGTTATAAAGGGGGCTAAATAGGAACATAATTTATATCAATTTTTAATTATAAAATGAATAAACATTACTATACCTTTTACTTGGCCCCGTTTGTTTTTTCATTTTTAGAAGAATGAGAATGAAAAATATAACTGTTATAGGTCTCACACAAAAAATAAAAATTCAAATTTGATGGCTTGATATGATAGATGACGATTATATTTTTCATTTTAATGAGAAAATAATGGGAACCAAACGGGGGCTTATGTATAAAGTAATTCGTATAGAAAAATGGCTCACAAAATTCAGCCAAATACTCACAATGTGTGAACCTCATATTGTGATAAAAAAATGCCAAAAAAATCCCTCACCCCTAATGTGTGGTGTATGTGACATTTTTGTGAGTTACATTTCTATTGACCTTTTACTTATGTATAAAGTCATTCATATAGAAAAATGGCTCACAAAATTCAACCAGATACTCACAACGTGTAAACTCCAAGTTGTGATAAAAAAATGCCAAAAAAATCCCTCGCCCCTATTGTGTGATGTATGTGACATTTTTGTGAGTCATATTTCTGTACACACATTTCCTTTTACCTATTGGCTATACAATCGAAAATTCCATGCCTTTTGAAAATAACACAAAACGTCCCTATTAGTGTAAAATATCTTTTACCGTTCATTTTCTTAATAAAAAATTATAAAATAACAAATATAAACTATCAATTAAATAAGATAAAAATAAAAAATAAAAAAGTTATTGACTGCAACCATCATCCCAAAATTTTCAAAAAAACAAAATTATAAATAAATCTCAAATAAATAATTAAAAAATAAAAAAAAATTCACTTCCTCTTCCTCTCTCCCAACACCTCCACCACCACCGTCGTCGCTGCTACTGCCACCACCACCGAGGCTGAATAACAAGCTCCCTCTAAGCCAAGCTTATGTTAGTGGGTGTGATTTGCCCAACATTTTACATCTGCCGACATCTTCTACAGATTAACCCCAACATTTTTCCCAAATGCTTTATTCAGCAACCCTGAGAAAAGCTTTTAAATCTTTTGTTGAAGAGACTGTTCACATGGTTGACAGAATGGGAGAAAGGAAGAAGAGAAATGAAAATAAAAGATCTGGAAGAGAAATTGTAGGGCAAATAATTTTAATCACTCGATATTTAAATCAATTATCTACATTATTCAGAAATAGCAATCCCATTTATACTTGACAAACTTCAAATTTCAATCGAAATGGAAAGTTTATAAAATAAAGAAAAAAATTGGAAATTCCCGCTTCAGACTATTTTGTACCCTGCGTGGGCTTGGCTTTCACAATAAAATGGATAAATGGGACAATGTCGAACCACAGTTCTTCTTTTCCACAGATTAATTTCCTTGGCTCCAACGCCACTATAGAACCACCGAAGGCCACCATTATCGGTGCCGAGAACGGAATTATACCCTCTTCATCGGACTCAAATTCTCCAGCTTCCGGTACAATCTGGGTTTTTTATCCAATCAAAATTAGCAGAAATATCCTACTGCTTGCAAATCGCTCCCATCTGGCTCAAACTGGGTGCTCGATCAGGCAGAGGAGGTTATTATAATCAACTAATGCATTAGATTTTCTTCCGACAGTCATCTTGAAAATATTTAGAATTCGTGATGGGTTTTTCTTCAGCTGTGGCAACGGCGCCAACAGTGGAGCCAAGGAGGGCTTGAATCCTTTAGGCAAAGAGAGAGAGAGAGATTTTAGAAATGGTGGTTGCGAGAGATTTTCGAGATTTGAATCCCTCAATTAAGAATTGATTTTCAAAGCTTTATCATTTTGGGACCGTTTGGGAGTGATTTTTTAACCGTTATTTCAATATTTCAGCCCTAAAATTTGACTTCTTCTCTTATAAGTGGCCTCCACTTTTTTCGTAATGGTCAGAAAATTAATTCTCAAAATCACTTGCAAACGGATATAGAAATGAATTGTTAGAGAGAAATTTTAAGATTGGATTAATTCCAGTCGTAAAGTTTCACTTCTTCTCTCACGGGTGTACCGTCTCCACTTTTTTTGAAACAATCAAAAAATCAATTTTCAAAATTACTCCCAAATGGAGCCTAAAGTGAGTGGCGGTGGTCGGAGAGAAAGAGGGAGAGGAAATGAATTTTTTTTCTTTTTTTAGTTTTGATTTTTTTAATTATTTATTTGGGACATATTTGTAATTTTTTGAAAAAATTGGTACCATGATTGTAATTAGATTTTTATTCTTCTTCTCTTCTTCTTCTTAATTATTAATTTGATTAAGTGGGTATATCAGTTATTTCACAATTTTTGATTGAGAAAAGAATGGTAAGAGATATTCCATGCTAACTGCTTGTTTGTGCTCCATTTTTTTTTTTTTTGTCCAAAATACATTTTGAAGTAGTAGTTTGATAGAGACTGTACAGTTAAAAAATAATGAAATCTTTTTAATTTACATAAAAAATGTGTGATTAAAAAATAAAAGAAAAAAATATATTTTGAAAATAACGAGAACCAAACAAGAGCTAAATGTTTCAAATATGGACGTTTAGTGCTATTTCCAAAAGATATGGATTTTCGGTAGTTTGGTCAATATGTAAGGGAATATTGTTTAACCTTATAAAATTTATCAACTTCAATTAGAATCCATTAAAATTTTTACAAAAACTTTGTCAGAAAATCCCTTAAATATTTTCTTGATGAAAAATATTTTTTTATTAGAGAATTACACTATCCATAAAAGGGGCTAATCTTCACTAAATTATCACTAGGGTCATTATAGAAATATGTTTCATGTCAAATACAATTTTTTGTTAAAGAATTGCTCGATTGATATTTAGCTTACTTAGAAAATGCCTAAATCTTTATTAAATATTCTCTTATGTCAATTATTTGGACATCAGTTTACATTGTTAACCAAATCTAGTTTGATATGCACGAGAGACATCGGGCTATTCACCAGCAATTTCAACAGATTCGATTATAGTGAGATTGATTGTGCAATTATGATTGAAGTTTGTGAACTCACTTGTTTTCAAAGACTGAGTATCAACTTGCTAGTGACAAGGTAGATTGGGACCAATGGGGTAATTTCTCTCTCTCTCTCTCTCTACTTCATTTTTATTTTTTTATTATTTATTGGTTTGCCTTTCTTGGGCTTGGTGCCCCTACAATTATGTTCATACAAGTAATTAACGAATCAAAAGTGTGTACCATTTTCTAGGGAATTTCTTCATTAGGAAGAAAGTGAGAAAAGTATAATTATTGATATCGCAAAGCCCCTTCCCGCCCTCCCCTTTCCTGGAAAAAGTTTTTTAATAGTAAATTTTTGAATAATAAAGAATGCGTGATTAAAAAATATGATAAAATTTTAAATTTGCATGAAGAATATTTTTTTTTAGAGAATGTGTGATTGAAAATTAGTATAAAAAATTGAAAGAATGATTATCAAATAGGGGCTAAATAATATTATCCTTTTTACAAATAAATTTCTTGCTTTAGTCAATTTTCAGTAGCTCAAAATTATTTAAAATCTTATAGATTAAGAAATTGTTATCACTTAATTACATGTGTTCGAGCATATTATTGATTGGGTTGCATCTATAAGAGTTATTGTACGAATTCAACTTGCAAATTCTAAAGGTGCATGGAGATGGGAAAAAATACATCGGGCCATTTATAATCTTAGACAAAAATTTAAAGTAAGTTTTGCACAATTTTTTGCACCAAACTGAAAATCATCTCATACCAAATACAATAAAAATTGGATCGAATGAACAATGTTCCATCATTTTCTTCATTTTTTAATTCTTAACAAATTATTTATCTAAAAAATTTATTTAATTAATTAATTTTATTACGAAATAAATTATTTATTTAATAATTACAATTACTTAACGAAAATATTGAATTTATTAATAAATTTTAACAATGTAGTATAATCTATAATATATTAAATATCACATCAAGTGAGAATTATGTTTTGAACAATTTTAATCCTACTACAATTTAATTATTCTAATAATATCTTACTTTTTGTTTTTCAATATATAATAAATACTACAAAAAAAATTTCATGCATAAATTTTTGTTATTAATTATCAATTAAATACATTCACATTAATCTAAACTCAATGAATATTTACGTGATGAATCTTGATCTGCATAAATTTAGAGTTATTATAGATAAATATATTTATATTCATGTATATATGAATTTCAATGGATGTTTAAATTCATGTATTAACAATTAATTTTTACGTACCAAATTTATAAAAAAAAGTTATCCATTTGTAGTATTTAATCATCACAAAATTTTTGAATTATAGGAATTGAGTTTTGAGAGTACAATTTTTCTCTCTTAAATATCTATCCTAAATTTTATTTTCTTTAATTTGTTTGAGACTCATCAAATCTTCCCAATAAGTTGATATCAAATATTACTTTTACAATACATAAAGTATTTCAGAATAACGTGCAATGCATGTTCAATTCTACCTAGTTAATAAAAATGTTATAACTAAGAAAATATCTAAAAAGAGTTTAGCAGGTTTCGAATATCAATATCATGATATTACGAAGTCGAATTAGTGTTGTCATTTAATTCTTGAAGTTCATATATTTTATCCTTACAGTGTCTTTATCATTAATTTGTTTATGACGAGCAAGAAAATTTTAGAAGCGATTATTTTCATCTTAATTTTAAATAATTGTGTTTGTTACATTTTAAAACTTCTTGAATATTTTATATTAATTTATTCCTTAATTATTATTGGTTACATGATTTAAAATCCATCACAAATGCAAATAATAATAACAATAACAATAACAACAACAACAAATTGTTGTATAACAAGAAATTACACAAATACCTTTAACAAAAATTTGGTATGAAATGGAAAAGAATGGGAAAAAGTACATTAATCATTTATGCAAAATACATGGTACAACACTATTTATTTGCACCATTTTTGTGCAAAATGGTGCAAATTATTGTGTTAGGTTGGAGAATGTTTGCACCAAATTTTTGGTGCAAAATGGAGAAATATGATGTTTTGATGTGAGGGGTTAGAGATGTCCTCATAGTTTACACAAGCTCAACAAAATGAATATTAAGTCGACCTTGCGCTAGACTGATCGACAAAATGACAGTGCTTCAAATGTTAACCCTCTCTCTCGATATTGTGTTGTACTTTTTGTCCCTTGTTTCATCTTTAGGATGACAAACAAGTTAAAAATGAGGGAAAAGACGGAAAATGAGGTTAGGAGATGAAAGCTTTTCCTTTTCTTCTACCCACAAAAGACACTATTTTCAAAGAATAAAGTTATTTATATAGTTATTGTTGATAATTGCGGTCGATAACATTGATGTTATCAAAATTTGGATCATTAATTTAAAAAAATAGTTTTTAAAATAAATAAATATCAACAAAATATTATACATGTAACATGATTACTTTGTTAATTTTTATTAAAATCTATGAAAACTTAATTTTTATTTAAATCAAACATGAGCTTGATTGTATCCAGTGCCCCGTAGGTCAACTTATTGCATGATTATCTATCTATTCCTCTGTCTTCTGTTTCAACCCTTGCTCCCATGTGACCTTTGGAGTCTTTTGCTTTTGGAAGTTTGTCTTCAAGAAGGACGGGAAAGTCAAAAAGGTCTTTGGGAAGAATGAACATATTCAAATGTAATGAATGAACGTGTTGACTTAACGTGATGGATAATTGTCATATTTTTCTATTTTAATGATTAAATAATGAGAAACAAACGTGGACTAAATCTGAAAATTTATCAAGTATAAATGGAAATTTTGTATTTTTGTCCCTTGACTTTAAAAAAGTACAAGTTGGTTTTCAATATTTTAGTATAAAGTAAAATGTCCAAATCTTTGTTAAACTCCCATTTGGTCCCCATTAATTTTCATTCCATTACATTTTATTTTTCTCTTTCTTATTTTCAATCATACAATCTTTCATAAAATAATATTACACGTAAATCGAAAATTTTTCCTTCTTTTTCGACCATTTATTTTTCAAAAAAATATTATTTCATCTATTTTCATTACTACAAAATGGAGGCCAAACAGGGGCTCAATTATCTTATGACTTTTCCAGAATCAACTATGTTAAGAGATAAAATTTCCATATTGAATAAAAAAGAAAAAATAGATCAATTTATAAAAGTTTGGATTACTCCCCTTAATAAAATTGACCTTATAACATGAAACTTCAAATTTTAATAAACTCAACCATTAGGTAAATTAGGCAGCAATTTCCTAAAGCCTTGAAATTAAAGAAGGCTTCCAAGTACTATTAAATTTTCGTTTTTAAATATTTTTATTAAAAAAAATATTTTTTGAGAAAAAAAAAGTAAAAATCAATGATTAAGATTCTTCCACTTCTTTTATTTTTTCTTCTAATACACGCAAATCCAAAATATTTTCTTATTTTTTAACCACACATTTTTCATCAATATATTATTCAAAAATACATTTTCATTCCAATAATGTAGCTCAAACAAGGGCATAATATTCTACATTTTTCTCAATTCTTTGTATCATGAGTGCAGTTTGAATCTTGAAATAATTATAAAATATTATTTACTTTTATAATGTTGATTTTTTACATTTACTTATAATATTAAAAGTTCAACAAAAAATTTTAAGAGGGAAAATAAATGAAGCAATTTAAACTTTTCATTTAATATAAATAGTTTATTATTTTTTGAATGCATGTACAACAATTCAATTTTTCAATGAGACTCGTGAAAATAAATTGTAGTCAAGATTTAATTTCCATGTGTAGAATTAACTTTCATGTGTTTTGAAGTTAAAACTAAGATAATGAACATACATGATTGTTTGTTTTTTGAGCTTCTACTTTATTTCAGCATAAAATTATTTTTATATATATATATAATGTTATAAATTGATGTTTATTAGTATAACAAGTCAGCATAAGTTTTGGCCTAAAAATGTGGTTAGATATGCTGATATGGACATGTAAATATGTAAGTAAAAACTCCAGCTTTCTGTCCAATTTTCGTATCACCTCAAATCGAACTCTGCCAAATTTTTTATAAGACTAGTGCGGTTTGAAAGCCCTATTAGTCGTCAATTCGTTAGCTTTAAATCAAATTATTTGGAGGTAAATAGGATAATTTATGTCATTTTTCATGTGTTGTGTTCAGTGTACCCGATAACAACTTTTGACATATTATTGAGTGTAAAACTGCTCTCTTGAATGATGTTGGAAACTTTTGAAATTTTACTATATTTTACTTAATGAGTTTAGAAAGTGCTGTGAAAATTTCATAGAATTCCGAACCTATATAATGATCCAACTGATCTTGATCATAGGTAGCACGTTGTGGGATTGAACTTTGTTAAGGTAAGCTAGCCTTTATTTCCATCCTTTATTTTAGCTTTGCTTTTTATTATTATTATTATTATTTTTTTTTTTTTAATTTTTATCTCCAGGTATCCCAGCTTACACCAAACTAAATTCTGGACTCCCAAGACCCTTGCCCCTAAAACCTTGGAGGAGGTAAATCGCGGGTTATGTTTCAATTGAATCACAGGTTTCTCCCATTGCCTGTACACTTTTGCGCACAAGAGACCTTCCTCCACAGTGATTGCTCCATACCAAATTTTTGGCCGCAAGTTCCCACCAGAAATCGAATTCTCCACCCTCCGCTGGAAGCAAGACAATGTTGATTGATCCACCAGTGACGAACCAAACCTAACTAATTTAACCCACTTGTTTTCATTAGTTGTTGAAACTTGTATTAGAACGTAAGGTTAATCTACAAAATAAAAAAAAATAAAAAATTAATTTACCCGAATTTCGAATACATAAGAAGCATAGTTTTCTCACAAATCTAAATCCTAATATTCGGAACGTTACAAGAGGACTCGAGAGAGTTATATCACGAATATGATCAAATTGATGTTCCACTACCATTGAGTTCATTGTCGTAAGTCATTAATTTCATCTAAACACTAGCATATTGATTTTCGTAATAGTCACCCATACTATTATCGTCGGTGTATACTTAGAGTATCTCCAACAAACTTCTTAAACATAAGATTCTCTTTATTTTAAAGAGCAAACTCCTAAAATTATGCTGTGAAATATTTTTCAAATTAACATTAAAATAGAGAGTGAAGTCAAACATTAACATAAATGAATTCAAAGTATTTCAATTTTCAATGGAAAAAATAATATAATAATTTGGAGGAAAAAGCTAGTGAAAATAAAAGATAAAAAATAAATATTTTTTGTAAGTAATAAAATTAAGTGTCAAAGCTAAAGAGTCTATTGTATTACTTAAAAAAAGAATTGTATTTTCTAAATTTATGGATGCTTTCAAAATTGTTAAATGTACTCTTTTAAAAATAGAGTCTATTGTGTAAGTATTATGCCCTAAGTCCAATCAACTTTAGATATAAATACTTTTATATATAATTATTGCAATTAAATGGCAGATCTATTATTTAATTAATAGACAATTAAATAAATAATAGAGTTCGTAGATTCAAATATTTGTAATTTGTTAATCACAAGGAGTTGTGATTGTGAGATACAAATTACATCTGATTGAATCTTAAATCATCCATGGTCGTAAGTAATAACGAGATACGGATATCGTTATTACGGATAGACCATCACGTGTGGCATTTCTTACTTGTGAAGTAAGTAGCTGATCTCACAAGTTAAAGTATGATGACACTTAAATGAACACGTGGATGTTTTGTTATAGAACAAAACATTGGAGACCCGTCGAGAGATTCCACATGGATAACTCTCTGAGTGTCAGTGGTTAATCTCTAACGTTCGGTAGTGGAATTGGTCCTTTGACTTGAGGTCGTCATGGTACCTTATATGAGGACAGTCATATTTTGGTGGTGTTGGATGTTGCTCTGAAAAGGGCCGCTAATAAGACATCGTTCGGGTCAAGAATCGTATGAAGGTTGTGATTGATCAATAAATGATTCGTCACTCTTAGATAGTAGGAGATTATGATCTGCGTTTCATTCAATTAAGTCGATGATGAAATCCTTGGCCAAGGTGTACTCATAAGTCGAAAATGAGTTTTCGACTTATATTAACTTAATAGTGGAGTGAAAGATATGATTGATGATCGAAATTGACACAATTCCATATCTCGTAATCGATCGGATTATATTGACGAAGAGATTATTATTTCACGGTAAACGAACGAATTTGGTTTTCTCATACCACGTGACATTTTCCGTCACATATATTGCCCTGACACATTGCTAGATGTCAATCAGAGACGGGGAGTGTGAATTGACGATAAATTAAAATGGTGTTTTAATTTATCAATTTTGATTAGATCAAAATAATATTTTACGTCGTTAGGTATCGTGGTCAGGAACCTAATGGGTCGTACACAAAAGAGAATTGGAAGATTGCAAATTGCCAATTGGTTAATTTAACAATCGTTGGATAAATTAATTAATTGAATTTGTTATTTATATTCCCGAATTAATTAATTGGATTAATTAATTCACGGGCCGGATTTAATTAATTGGATTAATTAAATATTGGACCGGACCGGACCGGGCCGAGCCCGTTTGGGTTTATATAAATACATGGCTAAGGTTTGAGGTCCATATGGTTTTCATTATTCTTGCTGGCACAAGAGAGAAAACCCTAGTAGCTGCAATCTTGTTCTCTGTGTGGATTACCGTTAGAGGCTGGACAATTGGACAACTGTGGATGACGAATCAAGATTGCTGGAACGAAAAGAATAGTAAAAAAGTTTGCAGATCTGGAAAAGGTACAATCTTATCACAATTTCTATCTAAACACAAAGGCGATTCTTGGTGAGAATTGAAAATTATTTTAAATTTCGCTGTGCATGTATACGTAGATTCCCAATATTTTGAAGATATTCTAACGTTCTAAAACTGCTTGAGCAACCTTCCAAAAATGTATTTTACTTTAAATTTGTAGGCACTAGTCCCAATTAGAAAATAAAACCTAGATTTATAAAATGTCCACTCTATTTTTTGAAAAATGGGAAAAAATTGAGTGCTCTCAACTATGTGTCCAAAAGCTTGATATTTTGCGAAATCGACAAATATATGATATGTAGGTTTATGGCATCCAAAGAAATTAGAAGGTTGTTCATGATTTTTGCGTTCTTACAATTCAGTATGCTCTGTCCTACATCAATATGTAATCCAAGAATCCAACCACAATGACTCTCCTATTATGATATAATTTGGGATAGGGTATTTTTTGTCAAGCGGTGTTATAATGTAAATCGGTTCATCTCCCACAAAGTGGATGATTATTAGGAGATGTCCATTCCAAAGACTTGAATAGGTGGTTGAAGTCCATCCACTCTCTCCGTAGCAATGTCCAAAAGTTCGAGTGACATGGGTTAAAACCTAATTTCACCATGAATGTTGAGTCGAATTGCTGGAAAATTGATTAATTGATAAAGAAAATGTTGCAATTGAATGAATTTTGGGTTATGATAGTATTTGATGGGTAAAATAACAATTTGAAAGGGAAAAAATTAATATATAATAGTGTTGTCCAGAATATATATGGTGATAAGAGGGTTGTTATATGATAAATGCAATATCAAAGTTTGATCCGCAAGGAGCATATTTAAACACAACAATATATGAAAAGAACCTTATGGTATATAAATCACAAAGAAAACAGGAAAGGAAGAAGAAGAAGAGATTTGAAGCAAGTGAAATATCACTCTTTCCTTAGACAAAATTGCCTCGCAACGTTGTTAACTATTCACGGCACTTGTTTCACAAAACACAATAGATTCAACTTGTAGTAGAAGTACTTCGAACCACTTGCAACAGCGAATTCTAACAGAATTTATCCTCTCAATAAGAAAAAAGATGTGGAATGATTTTTAGAAAGTTTTTAAAAGAGATTTTATGCAATGCTCAATGCAAACGTGATATGGGATGCACTATGGATGTCCAAAGGATCCTATTTATAGGGGAATAAGGGTTGTGGCTTAAGCGACGCGCATAAAACCTCGCAACTTTATGAAGGAAAGCATCACTTGCTGTTGCTAGCCGATT
Source organism: Olea europaea var. sylvestris (assembly GCF_002742605.1). NCBI lineage: Eukaryota > Viridiplantae > Streptophyta > Magnoliopsida > Lamiales > Oleaceae > Olea > Olea europaea. The sequence goes on along the minus strand of NC_036258.1, from coordinate 14,007,556 downwards.
GTTGGCCTCTCCCTTGAACACCAATGTCAAAATTTTAATGAAACACTTCTTGTCTGTCTGTTGTTAGCTTGTCTCTTGAGCAACGCTCAAGCCTTGTCGCTCGAGCGATAGTGCAAGCGATGGAGTTAGGTAAAAATTCAGGCCAGATTTCCTTTATTTTTCTTCTAATTTGGACTGCAATTTCTCATTCATCTGGAATTATTTTTAAGCTTCCAAATATACTAACTCGACAACTAGAACAAGTTATTTTATTTACATTTGTAATTTGACTATCAGATCAAATCGAATATTTGGTTGAAATTAACACAAAAGTCACTTTCCCACTTTTTTGGTTTTAGCACTTAAGAGCCTGTTTGAGTCACATTATTTGTAGAATGAAAATGAAAAATAGAGCTGTTATGAGCCCCACACAAAAGATAGAAATTCAAAATTGGTGGCTTAATGTGATGGATAACGATCATATTTTTCATTTTAATGAGATAAAAATAGGGCTCAATCAGGGCCTAACTAAATTTCTTTTAACTTTAAACCAATTTTCAACAATTAGTACATACGACGTGATATATCAATTAATTGATAACAAGTTCACAAGAATTAAATAACCTATCAAATAATTTATGTGATATGTCACTTATGCTCAGCAGATTATGTGTCTGTTTGGCTCCACTATTTGGTTGATTAAAATTCATTTTTTTATCATTAGTGGGCCCCACGTCTGCATTCGAGTGTGAGGGAAGTCAAAATTTGCAGCTACTGACTGTCCAAAAATGACTTAAAATTTGGATGAAATTTGCCACCGAACATGCACTATTTCTCTATATATGTATATATTTTAAATTCAAAAAATTATTAATTATAAGTTGGAAAATTGTATTTTTGATCCTCAACTTTCAAAAAGACGCAAGCTGGACTCTTATCTATTATTAAATTGTTGTAGACCTTCCTAATTATGTGTCTTGCTTTAAATTTGTTGTCACTAAAAGTGCTACAAAATCAGCTAAAATTAATGCATTTGGTGCAAGTGGGAGAGTGAATGAAAACTTTGAACGGTCCCTTCTCCATTATTCTTGACAACCCCAGTGTAGAAGCCACTGTCATTTGAAAATGGAAGACATCTTAATACTAATGGCTTAATCGCCTCTAGGCTAAAAAATTGTATGCCGCACTGAACTAGTCACAAAGACGAACCTGAGTGGTAGGGATTTTCAAGGCCTGACTTAGAAGTTAGGTCCCAATTAAATGCATTTATTCAAAATTTCATTTACGAGGATTGTATAGAGCTAAATCTTAAAGCTCAACAATAATATGACTAACAAAACGTAATATTCAAAATATTTACATTATAATCAAACAATGAGGTGGAAAATTTTCAAATGATCACTTAATTACTATTGGTCTTGCAATTTATATTCTAATGAAATAGAAAGAAACCATTTTATTATTTTGACAATATTTTGATCATTTTCACTAATTCTGTTTAAGAATATATTAGCTTTCAGGCCCAGAGGTGGATCCACTTGTTTTAATTATTGTTTAGTGAGTAGCGCCTACTTCAATTGGTAGAGTCGCATTAAATAATAATAATAATAATAATAATAATAATAATAATAATAATAATAATAATAATAATAATAATTACTTATTTTTATTCAAAAGCTTTCTTAAAGAAAAATATAAAATTAATTAATTTTGAGTTGATAGTACATAAAATAGAATAAAATATGGAACAAACAAAAAAGTTTTGATTAAAACAAACTCAAAAAATAATGGATAAATGGAATTCAAAGTTTCATAAATGCACATAAAATAGAAAAAGAAAGTAAACAAAATGTAAAAATTTTCATTCCTGAAAGACTACAATTATATTCAAGTTAAATGAAAAAAAAATTAAGAAATTCACTGTCCTTAGAATATTTTACACAATTTTCTTCGTAAAGACTATGCACTCAACTATATTTTGATTAGATTTGTGCATAAAAAGCGAATAAGTAACTCTTTTCTTGATTTTGAAATGGAAAATGAAGGAAATATTTAAGTCTAAAAGGATTAAGTTAAATGTTAAATATAGTGTTTTGTCAACTCTATCTTTCTAAACGTGAGGAAATTAAGACCTTCGTTTGACCCCCATTAATTTTCATTCCATTACATTTCATTTTTCTCTCTTCTATTTTTAACTACACAATCTTCCTTAAAATAATATTATATGTAAATCGAAAATTTTCCCTCTTTTTCAACCACTCATTTTTCATAAAAACACTATTCCGTCTATTAAATTTTTTACGGAATAGGGGCCAAACGGGTAGTTAAGTAGGATTTGACAAAATAACGTAAAAAGATGAAATGTGTAAATGGAAGTAAATGTTAAGAGAATTCAAAAGTCATTTTTAATGATTGAGGAAGAATTTGCGAGAGACTATACAAATTGAGGATTGAGGATTGAGATTTCAATAATAAAAAAGGAGTTACAAAATGAATAAAAAGATAATGAAATCGAAAGGACTGAGGCACGGATATCTCGCTCTCTTTAATGAAATTCAAGCATTCTGCAATTGGCAAAGCCTAAAACACGATGCAATAGAACTTTTCTATGACTTGTCCTCTCCAAGATACAACAATCCGACTATTCGTTGTATAGCTCAAACCCACTCTGCACAAGTAGTTGAGCTCAAAGTTTCCCTAAAGGAAACGTCATTCGTTGCTCAATAATTTCTCCTGGAAAATGAGTCAGAATGCAAGGAGAAAAGAATTATGATTATTGTGGGGGTAATGAATGACTAAGGAATGGTCCTATTTATAAATAAAAATAGGTTACCCAAATAAAGAGGTGTCATAAACACTAAACACATCAACTTTTTCACCTTTCATTTTTCAAACCTCCAATCTCTTCACTTTCCTAACTTCCAAAACCTATATATTATTAAAGAAAATATAATGAATGAATTTTTTTAATATTAAAATGCACAAACAGGTCTAAAATTTCAAATACAAAACATTTCTAGATGAGATGGATGAACATCGTACTTCAAACTTTAGCTTGATATCATCATGTTCATAGGTCACGTGCAGGCTAGTTGTAAGTCCTTGTTAATTCCAGGCGTTTGTAAGTCCCCAAGACCCTAACTCGTGATAATTCCAGAAGCTAAGATAAAAGATCAAGTTTAAGCCCTCTTCATCTAAAACTAGCTGTTGGTGATTCTCATGTTAAAGATAGGCTCTCGCTATTATAATGATTCTCATTGATGGTAGAAGGCCAACATTCGCTGGTGGTCACTTCGGTAGCAATAATTGGAGAAATGGTGTCTCATATGAATGTGCTACGACCTTCTTGAAACTATTAGTCCTTGTGGATCAGATCGTGACTATCTAATGACAAGGACAAAGGTGAGTTGTATGTCCTTGGTGATTCAAGTCATCTGCTAAACTTCCAAGCCTAACATTAGATCATCATTGACACTGGAGCTGAGACAAGCTCAAGATATTAGCTCCTGTTTCAAAAGGCCTCATCATCAATTGACCACAAAATTATAATTGAACAAATACCCTCACTTAGTCAGGATTTTCTTTTCTTAAACTCACGGTTTTTGATGCTCAGTATGGAGTAAGAAAGGAAATGACTATTTGAGAGGGAGATATTTAAATTTTCATCTCCTTCTTCTTCTTAAGCGGGACTATTTATAGATTATCCTCGGGGATTGGGGGATTATTGGATCCTTTTAGTGAATGATTGATGGCGGTCATTCAATAGTGGGTTTTTAATTGATTTAGTTATTCACGTTTTATTCATTAGTCAACGTTTCCTGTATTTATTGGTCTTGAAATCATGCTTTAAATAT
>NC_036258.1:13973967-14001503 GCF_002742605.1 Olea europaea var. sylvestris | reverse complement strand
TTGCCTTTACCATTTGGCTAAAGAGACCTCAGAACTTAAGAACAATGGATGTATTAGTTATATTAGTTTGCATATAAATGTATCTTTAATTGGATTAGTTCATATATAGATGTACTCCAGCATTGTAACATTTTTTTAATATCAACGAAAAATTTCTATTTTTGCGTTTTTCATAATTGGTTCGACTAAAAATTTTCTAATAATTTTTTTGCTCAACAATCATCTAACTTTATTAAATCCCTTTATTAAATTTGCTTTTATGGATAATACTTTTGTAAGTACATGTTGTTCCAAAGGTGCTGAGGTTCACCATTCTCATCCGTAAGCTTATATGTTCCTTACCTAATTACTTCAATTATTGTATATGGTCCTTCTCATTTTGGGCTCAGTGAACTGGAGTTTATTTTTTTGCTTGCGACAAAGACTTTCTTTAATATCAAGCTACTTACTCTGAAATTCTTCTCGCAAACCTTGGAATAGAAATATCTTTCCATCTTCTTCTGATATTTGACGAGCTTAATCTGAGAGTCCTCTCGCTTTTTTCTACAAAGTCTAGGTTCGCGATTATAGCCTCTTCATTTTGTTCTTCATCATATCCTATTCTTCTTATCGAACTTAAATTGATTTCTAGTGGAACCATGGCTTTCAACCACAGGCTAAGGAAAAAGTAGTTTCTTCTGTGGCCATTATTGTGGTGGTGCTGTATAAACATAAAATTTGTGGTAGTTCATCAGCCCATAATCCTTTGATATTGTCTAACTTTCTTTTTAAGTACTCTTTAGCATTTTATTTATTGTCTCTACTTCTCTGTTAGCTTGAGGATTGTGTGGAATGGAGAAATATCTTTGGATTTCCAATTCATCACACATGGCTCTTAACATTTTTTCCTTGGAATTGCTTGCCATTATCTAATATTGTAGAATTCAGTACTTCGAATTGACAAATAACATTTTTCCATATGAACTTGCAAGTATTAGCCTCTGCGATGTTAGCTAGCGGTTCCACTTCCATCCATTAAGTCCATTGACACGATCATAAATCTCATATTTGACCTTCCTCTAGGCAATGTTCTAACTTGTTTTACCAAAGCCCAATGGCTGCTATTAGTTATCAGCTCTTGTTTGGATTTTCATCGTCATTGATGTAAACTTCCAATATATTTCACATTTTCTGGTGTAACTCATAGCATCCTTTCTCATATTGGACTAATAATATTTTTACTTCAAGTCTGCTTGTAGATTTCCACATATGCCTTCATGAATTTTCATCATCACGTATAGTCTAATCCTCACTTATGCATCTGAGCAAAGGAAACGTGAATCCTTATTTGAATGGGATATCACCCTCTACTATGTATCTAGTGCCTTTTATTAGCATTTTTTAGGCTTTCTATTTATCCTTAGGGAGTGTTCCATTTTTTAGATAAGATATAATATTCTCCATCCACGAGGCTTTTTCGTTTCTACACACTCTCATCCATTTTTTGGTTAATTGATAGTTATGGTTGCAATTCTAAAAGTACGATTTTGAATAAATCGACATCCTCAGCGCATTCACATACCCATTTTCCTCTCTAGGGATTGTGAGAGCTCAAATTTGTTGAAGTATTATAACAAGTTCATGACCTCCACCAGATAAGCTGCCATTATGTTACCTTTGATCGCGAGCCTTCTGTTTACTTGGTTTACCACTAACTACGAATCACTTTTTATTTCTATGCTTCGAGCTTACATTTCCTTCGCCAATCGTAAGCTTGATAATGAAGTTTCATATTCAAATACATTATTGGTTGTTATAAATACGAAATTTTAATGTGCAGTTTAGATTGTGTCCCTTCGAGCTTGTCAAAATTATTTGTGCTCAGGACCAATCACCAGTGTATCCTGATGATCCATATACAAATAACTTCCACATTTCCTTTCCTCGAGACTGCAAACATCCGAAAGTTCCACAATGAAATCTGCTAAAGCTTGTACTTTGATTGTGGATTTTTCCTTATAACTTTTTTCGAACTGTCCCAACTCTCCCGCTCATTTCATTAGTCTTCTTAATGTGCCAAGTTTCTGTAATACTTGCCTAAGTAGAAAATTAGTTAATACTTCAATACTTTGGCTCTAGAAGTACGATCGCAATTTCCATGATGCTACTACAGGTGAGGACTAGTTTTTCTAAATCAAGTTATCTCGCATCCATCCCTTGTAGAGCCTTCCTTACATAATACACATGTTGCTATTGTTGCCCTTCTCTTCCCCCTTTATCAAGATAGAATCACTTCCACTTTAGAAACTGCTAAATGCAAAATTAATTTTTCTCCACTTGATGGCTTATCTAATACTATCAGGGACGCTTTTCTAATGTGTTCTTTCATAGTTTGAAATGCCTGTTCACATTCATCACTCCATTTGAACTTTTTTCCTTCTTTCAATACTTAAAAGAAATGAGAGCATTTGTCTCTTGTTTGTGATACAAAGTCGCTTAAGGTGGTGGCCTTCGTGTTAAACTTTGTACCCACTTTGGTTTTGTTAGGTATCGCGTTTTTGTGAGATCTTGAATTTTATCAAGGTTCAACTCAATAACTTGCTAGTTTACCATATATCCTAGGAATTTTTCGAGTTTTACTCCAAATGCACATTTTAACTGATTGAGTTTCATTCTATATTTTTATAGAACGTTAAAGGCTTCTTCCAAGTGTTTTAAATGGATTTCACCTTGGAGGCTTTTGAAAGCATGTCATCAATTTATGTTTCTATTATTTTATGTAGTTGATATACGAACATTTTTTTATTAGCCTTTTGATAAGCTTATTTTTCCTTACTTATTAAATACTAAAATAAGCTTAAATATTGATTAAAGGAGTGAATTTTTACTGAAAATAATGCAATTATTGCTTTTGTAGATCAAAATCACTTAATGAAGTAAAACAAAGCAAAAGGAAAGGAAAAATGATCAAAGGAAAAGAAAATATGAGTTTGGATATCAAAGTGAAGAAGTTCAAAAGTTTAAGGTTCGATGCAATTTATGAAGGGCATGATTGATATGAAAGTCAAAACCTGAAGACTAAATTGTACAAAATCAAAGTCGAGGGACCTAAAATACAATTTTCTGGGGACAACTACAAAAAGAAACCAATTGATTTTTTTGGCAGAAAGATGGTGTTTAGGCTCCACATTTAAGTAAAAAAGGGCCGGGACCTTTTTGCCCTTTTTCCTTAACCTGGTGGCTTTTCTGGAAATTTAGGATTTTGTTTAGGGTTTAAAAACGGGTTAATTATATGAATGGTCATTGAACTTTGCCCTGTGTTACTATTTAGTCAGTGAACTTAAAAATGTAATTCAATGGTCATTGAACTTCGTCAAGTGTTACTATTTCATAACCGAACTTTAAAATGTATCTCAATGGTCACCGAACTTTGCACCGTGTTACCCATCCATTACTCAAATGGAAAAATTCATTAAGTCCAACAAACGGCGTCAATTTGAATGACGGATGGGTAACACGGTGCAAAGTTCGGTGACCATTGAGATACATTTTAAAGTTCGATTATGAAGTAGTAACACTTGATGAAGTTCAGTGACCATTGAGTTACATTTTTAAGTTCAGCGACTAAGTAGTAACATAGTTGAAAAATCAAATTGACCTCAGTTACATTGGCACTATTTGAACATTTTTGTACTTTTATTTAATTTTTTCTTTCTCAATTTCTTTTAGTTTTCCAACTGCCTCTTTCAATCAATTTATGGGGAGTTTGAGATATGGTGAACTGATACTAGTTGATCTAAAAATCAAACGTATATTTTCACCGTGATGGATGAATATTAGCAATAATTCTATTTTTATTTAATTTATAGGTCTCTAATTTTCTATTTCATCTTTTTTCCCTTCATTTTCTTTGATTTCTTCTTTCATAGAGGTCGATTTGAGAAGTTTAGCCCTTGTTTGATCCCCATTTTGAGGGATAAAATGAATTTTTGAATAGTATATTGATGGAAAATGTGTAGTTAAAAAATAAGGAAAAGTTTTAAATTTGCTTGTAATATTATTTTATTGAAGAATATGTTGTTGAATGATGTCAAATCATTATTTAAGAATGTTTTTTTCTTTGAAAGAATGAAACTCAAACAAGGACTTAATAATTCAATTTTAAAATATATCTTAATGGTCACTGAACTTTGCCCTATGTTACTACTTAGTCACTGAACTTAAAAACGTAACTCAATGGTCACTGAACTTTTCCAAGTGTTATTACTTCATAATCGAACTTTAAAATGTATCTCAATGGTCACCGAACTTTGCACCGTATTATCCATCCGTCACTCAAGTTGACGCCGTTTGTTGGATTTAACGGATTTTTCCATTTGAGTGACGGATGGGTAACACGGTGCAAAGTTTGGTGACCATTGAGATACATTTTAAAGTTCAGTGATGAAGTAGTAACACTTGGCGAAGTTCAGTGACCATTGAGTTATATTTTTAAGTTCAATGACTAAGTGATAACATAGGGCAAAGTTCAGTGATCATTCAGATAATTAACCCGTTTAAAAACTTGGAAAACACGGGCAGCCTTCTTTATCTTTTTTTCCTTTTCATTTTCTTTGTTTGTCTTACCATAAGTTCTTGTATTTTGCAGACAAAATCAAGAGTACAAGGAGAACTGACCAAAGGAGGTGGAGAGATTTTGGGAAAATCAAGTTCAATCCATTAACATCTTAAAAAAAATCCAACAAAAAGGGGTTGTATCTTTAATCTTGTATTTTCTTTATTATTGTCTTCTATTTGCAATGCGTTCATGAAATTTTCACATTTTTATTATTGTATAAAATGTGTTAGTTATATATGTTGGGATTTATGGTTGAAATTTAACATACCTTTAATTAATTTCAATATTTGCTAATTACTTATCTTCATATATTTTTACTATTGTTATTGTTGCATTTTCATTTATGTGACCAATAGATAATTGAGTTTAATGATTTGTATATCGTTCGAGAGAAGATTGTACATTTTAGACCACATAGTAGAAACCCTGGGTTCTTGTAGGGGATAGAGATATACCCTTAAAGTTAATCCTATGTGACCCATTGAGCTATTTTTACAAAGATTTAATATGATTGTTTGATTTTAATCGATATAGAGGTATAGTAGGTTAAACTAGTTAATTGAAATTAATTTTGCTCGAGAGAGATAATTGTCTAAAATTGAAAATTGGGTTTAACATCGTAAGTGAGTAATTTGTTAATTAGGTTGTGAAGAAATTAATTAGACGACGATAAAGCGAAACCATGAATCCCAACCACGTTTTCTTCCAAAATTCCAAAGTTTTTATTGTAAGAGATAATTTGACTTGAGTAGTGTAATTGAAAATAAATATTCCTCTATGGATCGACAATTCGGACTCAAATGTCCATTTTATTACTTGAACACGACTCGTGCATTTGTGGTTTGCACGTTCATAGCGAACACTTTTGATAGGTGACCCCTATATTTTTTTAAATCGAATGTCATTACCTTATAACAATATAACCCTTGATCTATTATGAAGGCAGTGTTTCCTCATCTGATCCATACATTGGGATCTTATTGTATCCTAAATACGCATCCATAAAATTTAATAGCTCATTTACCATAGTTGCATCCACTAGCTGATCAATTTTGGGAGTGAAAAACTGTCTTTAGAACATTCCTTGTTTAATTCCATAAAATCCTGGCAAGTTTACCATTTTTTGTTTCTTTTTAACACTAATACTGGATTACATATTCGAACAATATTGAGCATCACAAATAAAACTATTTTCTAACAACTTATCCATATCGATTTTCAATGCTTTATAAGTTTCAGTGCTTATTGATAGTCTCCTTTGCATTTTAGGTTTTATCTTGGGATTCATTTTCAAGTCATGACAAGCCATTTTGGGAATTATTCCCACCTGTCTGTATGTTTCCATACGAACACATTTAGGTTTACTTTCAAAAAGTTTTTCAATGGGTCTTTCACGTGGTGATTCAATTTCTTGCCAATTTTTAGAGCTTTACTTGTATCTTCTAAACTATTAAAAAAACTTAACAGTTCTTCAACTGTAGCCGCTTTGAATATACAGTCATTTTTGTAAGGATCGATTGAGTCACAATTTTTGAGTTTTTTTTCCCTGAGCTACTCATCTTAGCTGTAGCAATTATATTTCCCTTGGAAGCATATAGGACTCTTTTCCTTGCATCATTTTGAAAGTTTCTTAGCAGGATTCCTTAAGTGGCCTTATAACTAAATAGATGCCACATAAATCGGGGTCATCTATAATGAAGATAAATACAATTATTCCCAAAAAAAGAAAAGAAAAAAAAAAGGATCTCTAGTATTTATGATGGCAATGTTTTTAAGTGTCCAAGATGTAGTGTGAATATACAAAATGTTAGAGTTGATTTAAGAGATACTTAAGAAGAAATGTTTGTATCAACTGTCTAATCCACATCATTAGAGCAATATCATAAGGATTATTTCAAAGTTCAAACGATTGAATTAACTAAATAATGACAAACTAATCAATTGAAGCAATAGCTGTCGTCTTACTAGTCAAATTACAGGATACAATGAGGTTGCTAGATGAATATTCTTCAAATTGCAAGAAATCAAACAAGGCATTTTCGGCCCACAATATTGTATAACATTAAGACAGAATATTTAGTAAAGAAATCGTTTCTTCTTTTTTGTAATATATTGTCGCTATTCGGGAGTTTGAATTGATCTATAATGGATAACATAGGACGACTTTAACATTTCACACTATTGTAGAAATATAATATAGAGAATTCATTTTCTTGAAGAGTTGGGAAAAAGGATCCATAGTCTAGTAAATGCACAGTAAAGTCAAGCCTAGCAAAGAAAGGTGTCACAAAGATTGATATAAGTGGGTTGAAGGTGTGTGTGTGTGTGTGTGTATATATATATATATATATATATATAGTACTACTCGAGGAATATCTCTAATTGTCCATCTGAATAAGCAAACGAAAATCAAATTTTGTGAATCCTACAGATGAAACATTGTTAGATGCTTATCTGTAAATTTAGAACATGATACTCAATGTCGCAAAGTAATATGTAAATAGAATCTATTTATATACTCATTTTTCTTACTCTTCTCTCATATACAAAATATAGGGTTGGAGCAGTCTCAACTTTTAAGAACAAAACAATATTCTTCAATTATTACGTATACTCAATTAATGATTCGAAAGAAGAAAAAAAATAGATTATGATTGAAAACTAACATATAAAAGTGCTAATACTTTGAAAAAAAAATTTCATCCTCTTTAATTTTGACTATAGATTTTTACTTATGATTAATTGTAAAACCAAATTATCGGAGAAAGATTTATGGAGAAACAAACACTATTTTTCAAATGTGGGCCCCAAATAAAACCATCCTAATTATTCAAAATCTCATTATTAGTGACCATAATTAAGTTTAAAATTAAGTCCACCCATTTTTCAACAAATCCTTCGGTAAATACGCTTATGATGAAGAGAAATTTAAATCCGTGCGGTTTCAGCGCATCCGACTAAAGTATTGCTGTAAATTTAATATTTTATTATTATTTGATACAGAATGGAGCGAGATAATTACAAGAAATAAAAAATACTCAAAATTTGTTTTAGAAAGTTGCAATAATTCAAGAATTTGATTGTAAATTGCTCATACGAACTGAGCTTATTAACTTATGTTAAGAAATAGTGTTTTTGTACATACAAATAATTATAAAACTTAACATTTTCTTTAAATAACGAGCATGTCTGGCTAAGCTAAAAAAGTTTACTTATTAAACTTTTAAAAAAATATTTTTTATTGCTAAAAATTGAAAAGAAAGGGTGTAAATGGTAAGTTTATTAGAATTTATTAATGAATGACAATTGTACCCATGCAACCTATAAATTATTACCATTATATCTCTGATTCCATCCCTATAAATATAGAGTATTGGTTCTTAATAAAATACTCAAAAATCTATTGATTTTTATTCTCTATTTTCATAACACGTTATTAACGCGAAATCTTAATTCTTCAAAATTTAAAGAAGGTAGTAATTTTCTTCAAGCATAATCATTTATCTCATGCACCGTAATTAATTTAATGATATGTGAATTTTTTTGTGCATTCATAGGCATCATAACGATTTTACTGCAACTATAATTTTTTTATAGAAAGGATTTCTTTCTCTCAGTAATATTTTTTTTTGGGTGCATTTCCACTATTACAATTTGTTTATTATTATTTTTTTAATGAAAAGCATTATATTTGTTTATTTCTTTTACGGCAAGTATTCAAACGGTTAAACAATGAATTTTTGTATGAGGTTGTTGTTCTATACATATATTCATACTTTAATTCATGATTGTAAACATACTATTCACGTTTGTCTGTACAAATATTGTTCTTTAATTCATGCTTTGATATACTTACCCTATGTTTTAGTTTATTTGGTAAGATAAACATTTATGATTATTATTAAATGCTCTCTTGTGTTTAACATAATTAAATATTTTTAGATTTTCTTATATAAAATTTAAATTAATAATTTATCATGTTGTTGCTTTTGAAGTAAAACAACTTTATAATTAATATTTCAGAAGAATATTAATCGTAGATCTATCTATTATAAACAATTTATTGTTGCTCCTAAAGTAGTACAATATTATAATTAGTATTCTTGAAGAATATTACTTGCTCCCGAAGAGCATGAATTATATTTTTCAACATTCCCGAAGAATATTGACATAATGTTCTTGAATAAATAATAGTAAAATACAACATGCTCCCAAAATAACATATGTTTTGAAGAATATATTATTTTTCGAATTATTGTTATCCGTGAAGGGAAACATATGACTCATGTTATGTTAGCATTGACTATTTGATTAACTATTATGTGATATAATCTTTAATTATATTTTTCGAAACTAATTATATTTCTTTATTGCGTAGTTAATCAAATAGCAAACTTCACAAAATTTGAATTTGCTGCACTTGACATATTTGGCAAAAATTATCTATCATGGGTAATATATATTGATATCATTCTTATCTCAAAATGTTTGGAAGAGACAATAAAAGAAAGAAACAAAGAATCCCTATATAATCGTGCAAAAGCCCTTATCTTCCTTCGTTATCATCTTCACAAATGATTAAAATTGAATATCTCATGGAGAAAGATCCACAGATTTTTTGGAAAAAACTAACTAAAAGATTTGATCATCAGAGGACTATAATCCTCCCCAAAGCCCACTATGAGCAGGTGCACATTCGTTTGCAAGATTCAAAATTGTTAATAATTACAATTCTGAATTGTTTAAAATATGTTCAAAATTGATATTTTGTGAAAAAAAAAATCACAGATGAAGATATGTTAAAAAAAACGTTTTCCACCATTCATGCCTCGAATGTGCTCCTACAGCAAAATATCGTGAGATTGATTTCAAAATAGAATTCAAAACTTATATCTTGTGTGCTAGTTGTTGAACAAAATAATGAACAGCGGATGAAAAATCACGTGTTACATCCAACTGGTTCTGTATCATTGCTTGAAACAAATAGTACTACATTGTCTAAAGTAAATGCAATATTAAGACAAAGACGTGAACATGACGTGGATGTGGATGTGCATGTGGAATAAATCGTGGACAAAATAATCAACAAAACTATCAGCAACAAGGTAATAATTTCAAAATGCACAAAGCAAATGAAAGTAGCACATCCAAAAAGGAGTAAAAAGAAAATTTCTTTAGATGTGGAATAAAAGAACATTGAGCACATACCTATTTTACGGCAAAACATCTTATGGATTTTTACCAAAATTTAATCAAGGGAAGTGAAAAGTGAAATTTTTTTTGCTGATTATGAAGGTCCTATTGATGTGACTCATTTGGATATTTCTGAATTTTTTACTGATTTAAATAGTAATATTGAATATTTGATTGGGGGTGATGTGATGGAAGATATAAATTAGCTTATTTTATGTCTTTAATATTTTCCTTTATTTTAGAAATTTAGTTTGAAATTTATTTTTATTTTTCATAAAATAAATTTAAAACTTTATTATGTATCATTAATTTCACATTATTGAATTATATTACCCATTTTTGAGTTAAATATATTTATTTTGTAATATTTATATATTCATGATTGGTTATCGAGAAACTTACTTGATTGATAATGAAACTGCGCATACTATTCTTTGAGGCAAATAATTCTTTGTTGGACTTAATATTATAATAAAATAATGTTAATATGATTCAGGTATATTGAATATTGTTGAAAGCTACTGAAAATCTTGTATTATTTTATCAAATAATACAAAATTATATATTAACGATGCACTTTATTCTAGCAAATTCAGAATAAATTTGTTTAGTTTTAAAAATATCCGCTGAATGGATATCATATTGAGATAATGCAAGAAAATAATGTTGAATATTTTTACATAACTTTTTTTTTGTATTTGGGAATAAGCAGATAAAAGAAAAATTTCATGAACTCCCATCTGGCATGTATTATATAATTATAGAAATGGTTAGATTAAATAATGTCACGAACCAGGAGTTCATTGACCCAAAAAGTTTTATACTTTGACATGATCGATTTGAATATCAAGGAGCTATAATGATGCGTCGAATAATAATCTATTCACATGACCATCCTTTAAAGAATTAGAAAATCTTTTACCTAATGAGTATCCATGTGTAGCGTGTTCGCAAGACAAGTTAGTCATTAAACTTTTGACTCAAATGTCAATATTAAATCTCCAACTTTCTTGAAAAGAATTTATGGAAATATATGTAGGTCAATATACCCATCATGAAGATCATTTCATTATTTTACGGAATTAATTGATTTTTCTACTAGATGATCAAATGTTTGCCTACTTTCCATTAGGAATGTAGTTTTCGCTAGACTACTTGCTCAAATCATAAAATTACGAGTGCAATTCTTCGATTACTCAATCAAAATTATTCGTCTTGACAATATTGTTGAATTTAGATTACAAATATTTGATTATTATTGTACGTCAATTGGAATTGTAATTGAACATTCGGTTGCACATGTCTAAATGTCTACAACTTATTGCTAGACTTTACTTATGAAAACAAAACTCCCAACTTTCGTTTGGGGTCATGCCATATTACACACTGCCTTATTGGTTCGTATTAGACCAACTGTCTATTATCAATATTTATCTTTGCAACTAGCATTTGGTTATGAACATGATATTTCTCACCTACGAGTTTTTAATTGTGCTGTCTAAGTCCTTATTTTACTCCCACAACGTACTAAAATGGGCTCCGAACAAAAGATATGAGATTTATGTGGGTTTTGATTTACCATCTATTATTAGGTATCTTGAACTTTTAACAACTGATTTATTTATTTCACCTTTTGTGGATTATCATTTTGATGAACTGACATTTTCAACTTTGGGAAAGGAAAAATTACATCCTAAGAAATAAGGTAAAATTTGTTGGAATGAAACAATTCCTTCTCATCTTGATCATCGCAGCAATTAATATGAGCAAGAGATTGAAAAAATCATTCATTTGCAAATGGTTGCAGATCAATTACATGATGTATTTGTTAACACAAGAAAGTGACAAAGTCATATATACCGGCAGAAAATTTTTAGCAAATATTGATGTCCATGTAGAACAATTTGTTATAGCAAATGAATATCAAATACTCCAGAAGCGTGATTGACCAATTGTTTTAAAAGACTCTATACCTTGAAAAATAAAAGTGCAAGAGAAAAATTAACCAAAAACCTCGGAAGAAGTAACATTAGAAAAGTTGATCAATCAAAAATTAAAATTATGGTTCCTAAATGACCACAATAGTCCGAAAACAATGAGACTTCAATAAATTATACGTTATTTCATAAATTATGGGAAAAAAATAATATTGTAATAGATAATATTTTCATCTTTAACGTGACTCTTGATATTATGTAAAATGGGGATCCTAAACTGTAGTCTATTAAAGATTGTCAAAATAGAAATGATTGACAAAAATCGAAAGAAGCCATACGATTGGAACAGAATTCCTTAGAGAAACAAAAGATGTTGGGGCCTATAGTTCGACCACCTAAAAATGTAACTCCTATTGGATATAATTGAGTTTTTGTATGATAGAGAAATGAAAATAATGAAATTACAAGAAATAAAGCTTGACTCTTAGCTCATGGGTTTTTCACAAAGACCTAAAATTAATTATGAGGAAACATATTTTTTCGTAATGGATACCATCACTTTTAGATTCCTAATTAGTTTGACCGTGCTACAAATGCTTGATGTGTTCATTATGGATGTAATAACTGCTTGTTTGTTTGGTTTACTATATTAGTGAATATTTCTTGGAGGAGGGTTATAAAAATGACGATATCTGTCCATGTGTTTTCATAAAAAAAATAGATAATGAATTTGTAATTATGACAGTTTATATTGATGATTTAAATTTTATTGGAACTCTTGAAAAGCTCAACAAAACTGTTGATTATTTGAAAGATGAATTTGAAATAAGGGATTTGAGAAAAATCAAATTTTGTCTCGGATTCCAGTTTGAACATTTCTCAGAAAGATTATTTATTCATCAATTTACATATACAGAAAAAGTTTTAAAACATTTTTATATTGATAATGCTCATCCATTGGCATCACCTATTGTTGTTCGATTATTTGATGTGAAAATAATCTATTTTGTGAACTTGAAGATAGAGAAACGGTTCTTAGTCCTGAAGTACCATAACTTAGTGCAATTGAAGTATTAACTTATCTTGCAAATTGCACTCGACTCGATCCGACATAACTTTTTCTGTAAATCTCCTTGCAAAATATAGTTTTACACAAACTCAAAGATATTAGAATGATGTTAAACATATTTTTCGTTACCTAAAGGGTACCATTAATTTGGAATTATTTTATTTTCAAAAGTCGGGTTCTACTTTAGTGGGACATGTGGATGTAGCTTATCTATCTGACACATATAAAACTAAATTACAAATAGGATATGCATTTACACGTGGAGGAATAGCTATATCATAGAGATTTGTGAAGCAATCCTTGACATCAACATTCTCAAATCATTCTAAAATTATTGCAATTCATGAAACAGATCGAGAATGTATATAGTTGAGGAATATGATCCATCATATCTAAGCATCATGCGGGTTAATTTCAATAAAAGATAGTCCAACAATTTTGTATGAAGATAATGCAGCTTGTATTGCACAATTCAAAGGAAGCTATATCAAATGTGACATGATGAAACATATTTCTCCAAAATTCTCTCATACACATGAGCTTTAAAAGAATAGGGAATTGATATCCAATAAATTCGCTCAAGTGATAGTATGATCGATTTATTCACAAAAGCACTGCCAACATCTACACTCAAGAAATTAATTTATGAGATTGAAATTCTTCGACTGAAAGATTTTTAATGATCAACATTAGGGGGTTGCTATCAAGAGAGAGTATTGTAAATGGTAAATTTATTAGAATTTGTTAGTGAATGACAATTATACATTTGCAGTCATAAAAATTATTATCATTGTATTATTGATTATTTACTATAAATATAGGCTTTGATTTTTAATAAAATACACACAAATCTATTAATTTTTATTGTCTCTTATATTTTTCTCTCTTTTAATAACAAGAAACAAGTTTTA
Source organism: Olea europaea var. sylvestris (assembly GCF_002742605.1). Lineage (NCBI taxonomy): Eukaryota > Viridiplantae > Streptophyta > Magnoliopsida > Lamiales > Oleaceae > Olea > Olea europaea. The sequence goes on along the minus strand of NC_036258.1, from coordinate 13,987,796 downwards.
ATAGTAACTAATAACAATTTTACTATTATATGTTAACTCAAAAATGTCCGGACCTTGTTATCAATAAATCTCTTACTCATTTGTTACCTGCATACTTGGACACAATACTATTAGGCACACAAGGTTAGCAGTCCTAGAAAAAAGGTCGCGGCCATTTCTAATTCGTCGGTCAAGTCAATTGTTGAAAAATAGTAATATGGGGGAAATTAGTTATAGAAGAGATAGAAAGGCAAAGATTTGGCTAGTGTGTTAAGAGTTTTGTACAGTAACTTTTACCGTGTTTCATGTAGACTATTTATAGGGAAAGAATTCGTATAGAATTAGGTTAAGGTGTTGTACCCCTAATCCATACATGTTAATTGCTCATTGGTTGGAGAAATAAGGTTACTATGGTATTGTTTCCTTCTTGAACCAAATCACATTATAGAGATAGATTCCTTTAGATCTTCCTTTTAGGACAGAGCTAGTTGTCTTGTAATTGTTGATTGATTGCAAAAGGTCATCACTAGTTGAACTCATTAAATCTTGGTCACTACACCTCCAACAAGAAGGGGTTTGTGGACGAGGCTTGACCATACTGATTTTGCATCGAAAGACCATTTGGAATGACATAGTATTGTCAAAGGCGAAGCTAGGGGGTTGCCACATGCTGTAATGCTATAAACTTACGTGGCATGTTCCTCTATCGTGGTACTTATATGGCTCTCATGCGGATTTGAGCATTTCAATATTTTTTCTTTTCATGACACTTAAGATACAAAAACATTTTTATTTCAAAATGTGGACGTAGCATAAAAATTCAAAGGTCATAACAAAATAAGTTTGGCCCACACAAGTTTTCCATTCGGACAGTAAAAGTTCGTCTTACTATAAGAAAACAAAAGAAATATTTGATAATAAGTAAACATGAAAAGTACAAATGAAAATTTACACCATTGGCACGACACACTTTATACACCATGAACATGGGGATTTCAACGTTCATAAGTTCAAATACACATGTGTCACCTATTTGAAGTTGTTTCTCTTTAAAATAGTCTGTCCAACCTATGGTGAAACATCGTACATAACCATGGCCAATTATAATGTCAACAATTATGGATTTGAACACTCTAGACAAATTTTGGTAAATACAATCGAGCGAAGTTTCTAGGCACATACTACAAAATAAATTTACAAATCTATAAATAGTAGAATTTAGAATTAGGCGAGAACAATAATTATGAAAAATGGTTCATACATGTAAGTCAAGAAAGATACAGTCTAGAAAATATTTATGTTAAAGAGGAGCTTACAATTTTTCAATGACTATCATGATCAGCCTCTAATGTTGCTCGGAAAATAGGATCACCAGTACGTGAAATCTCTACCTCAAACATATCAAACTCATACGTTACTTCTATGCTTGATTGGTCAAATATCAAAGCTTTGAAAGTAGAATTTCTGTTGTATTCAAAGACAATAAATAACTACCCTATAAATTATGGTGGTCAAAGAATTGTGGCCATCCAATAGCAAGATATATGTTATCATCAACTCTTTCCAGTTGTATGTTGCAAATAATTCTATCATAACCAATCAAACATCACTAAAGTCATGTCCCAAGTGACGTACAAAAGATCTAGAAAGCGACTATAAAAAGATATAAGTCTTATAAAAATATTATTTACTTTATATATAGTTTTATTAATTATGAATAAAATGCTAACAAAGATGTCATTTTAAGACTCATCAAACGAATATTATGGCCCAATGAAGGTATGATAATTTGAAAGAAACTGTGAGGTAGATCACGTCTATTTGACATAATATTTATACTATGAAGACAAATAAATAAATATATACATTAAACTTTTAACAGCAATAGAAAGTCAATTCTTCCCTACAAGAATTATTTTCCCAAAATCTATAATCAGATTTTCAAGTTATGTAGTCTCAAGTAATCAAAATCACATAGCTTTACTGATGTGGAGGACCCAAGATTACCCCTTCAAACAAGGAAATCCATGTTAGATATAATCTAAAAGAAGTTTCATTTGTATTTAAATAATCGAGAAACAACAACATTAGTTAAATAAAAAGGTATAGGATTTAAGTACATAGCTATTGATATAAAGGATTTTAAGAAGTATGATTACCAGTAGCCGCATAAAAGGTATGAAACATAAAATCCAGAGACTGAAATTGATACTCGTTCATTGAGATATAATGCGTGAGTGATAAAAGAAGATATTTCGAATATAAGATTTTACAACAACATTCGAATTTTTATTTTTTTACTCATTTTCTCATCTAAAGATTATTGGACATGCTTTTAAATTTTCAAAGTTAATACTAAAACTTATTTTTTAACCATCAATGTAATACAAGTCTATAACTAATGATGTTTCCATACTTTTCACAAAAATCCTGTTGGTAATACATAAAGTTGTGAAAAACCACTATATTTTGTCTTTAATTGAAATCTAAGTTTCCATTTAGTCCCTTTTTCTTTCAATTTTTTCTAACCCTTATTTTCAATTACACATTCTTCTATAAAATAATATTACAAGTAAACCAGATTTTTTTTCTTTTTCTTTTTTCCAACCACACAACTTTCCAAAAAACACCATTCCAAAGACTAAAAATTGAAAGAAGGGGGCCAAACTGAGGCTAAGTTGATGGGAGAAAAATGAACAATAATTTGTAACAAAACATTTAGTTCAATTTAATAAAATTGTTATCAATGCAATTGAAATTGACTATAAGAAAGAAAATAGCATGAAATAAATACAATTTAAACAAAGAACTTAACACCGCTCCAATTCCCAAGATTGTTTGATATTTCTAACATTCTTAACTCCTGCAATAAATCCAAACCATAAGCAATTATGATAATGCTATCTTCAAAGAGTAATGCTATTCGTAGTGAAAACTGCCAGTAGTCACCCTATGTGACATACACTTGGCAATTTGATATTTGATACATATATATATGATAGTTATTTTTTGAATTATACATCAAATGAAAAGCTATCAAGTATACGCCACATAGGGCGACTGCCGATAGTCTTCACTACAAATAGAGCATTATTAATCTTCAAAACACAAATAGCAAAAGTAACATCTTCGACAGTAGTTGGACACAAATTTTACAAACCTAACCAAACAGTTTAATAAATAAATTTGTTGAACTTAAATACACACATAAACTTCGAAAGCAAATACCATCGTAAGTTCCAGATTGGCCACATCTTGAAAGCTAAATAGAAGCATAACATACAATACATATAACCATCATTAAACTCCACATATATAGCCATAAAAAATAACTATCATCGCCTAGTATGCCAAATCCTTATTCCTTCATCTATGTACACAAGACTATGACTTAGCAAATTTGAAAGATAGTAATAAGTTACCAAAGAAAAATAACTAACACAACTTATTGCAAAACTTGGAGATCTAGAAATCACCAAAGAAATGACTATATAAGGAGAATATAAGTCTCATATATGAATATTATTTACTTTAGACATATTTTAAATAATTTTTAATAAATGTTAACGAACATATTTTTGTAACACTCACCAAATGAACGTCATGACCTAATGAAACTGTGATAACTTGAAAAAAAGGGTGTGCTAGATCACCTTTGTTTGACACAATATTTATACTACAGAGATAACATGTAAGTGTATATATCGAACTTCTAGTAGTAACAAAAAATCAATTCATTTCCATATGAACCATTGTCTAAAAATCTATAATCACATTTTCAAGTGATATAGTTTTGAGTAATCAAACTCACATAGTTTTACTCAACCTCATTTCAAATCCACAAACCTTGCTAAATAAAAATGAAAATGTATGTGTTCAAAATTCATGAACCAACGTTATACACATTATGCTGGTTGAATAATTTTTGGAACACACAAAGTAATTACAGGTCAATTGTTAGCATTAAATATGAGGATCAATTATAATAATTATGAAAGCAATACACTATATACATGTAACAAAATAATACTTAGGGTGTATTTGTTTTCTATTTTTGTAAAAATGAGAATGAAAAATATAGTCGTTATGAGGCTCCACACAAGAGATAGAAATTCAAATTTGATGACTTGATGTGATGAGTAACGGTCATATTTTTCATTTTAATGGGAAAAAATGCGAAATAAACGGTGGCTTAATGTATCCCGTAAAATATAAAGATACATCTATTGATCAGAGAATGACCAAATTGGATTCCATGAGAATCAGGTTCTCAAGTAAAGGCTCAATTTGAGCCAACTCTTAGATCCCAAAATAAAAAGTGTCCGCTGCGAATATAGTATGAAAAGAATGTATTAACAAGATAATACAAAGTTAAGCAAATAATAATAATAATAATAATAATAATAATAATAATAATAATAATAATAATAATAATAATAATAATAATAATAACTGTAATTATTTTTCAAATTCAGTTTAACACGGTCGAATTGAACCGTAAGAAAAATCTTAAAAATTTTCAAAACAGTTATAAATAAATACACAATGTTGTACAACAAATAATAAATACTAAGTTTTAATTAATTTGCATCCTTCTAACAACACTTTTTGTTCACCAGAAAATTTGATTACAAATTATTAAACCATAAACATGGAGGATAAATAATCGAGCATATAAAAGTTAATAAAAAAAGGAAAATCATATGAACAATTGTAAAAATTTCCTTAGTTTCACATGGGCATATAATTGAAGAATGAGAGTTTGTTAGACTTTTATATTCAGTGAGTTACATCATAAACCACACACCATTCGAAATAAGAAATGCACCTTTGAGTCTCTTTTGAGGTAAAAATTTTTCAATACTACAAAAATTCGTTGCACACAATCTATTCTAGAACTTTTGGAACATACTCATAAAATGATTAAGTTTTTTTTATCGACTAGAAAAGTTCGATCTACTATTCTTTTTAACGACAAATGTATCAACAACAAATACTTCCTTAAATACAATAAAAAACTATACACATAATTAGCCACACTACAAAAGTTAATTCAAATATAAAGAAGATTAGAGCTGAATGAATAATAGACAATGAGAATGAATTATTTGTAAAAAAACCTCAAATAAAGCAAATATCAAATGGACATACATGTGAAGCTTTTTTCTTTTTATAAAACTTGCACAAATTTCAAATACAACAAAAGGAAAAGAATGAAAACTTCATAGTAGATATGAACAGAATTAAAAAAAAAAAAAAAGGATTATAAAGGAACACACTTGAGGTCCTGAAAATCCAATTTTTGACTAAATTTTCGGTATTTTGAGAACAATTTGTTAAAATTTCTAAAGATAAGTAACATACAACTTGAAGACTAACAACAAAAACAGAGTAAATATACTCGAGGTGTCCAAACTCGAATTTCTTTCGAGATTCTATGACATTTTTGGACTGATTTATTAATACCTTGCAAGAAGAAAAACAAAATATCAATATTAAACAAAAAAAATACCGTTGCACTAAATAATACAAAAAAGAAAAAAAGGATTATAAAGGAACACACTTGAGGTCCTGAAAATCCAATTTTTGACTAAATTTTCGGTATTTTGAGAACAATTTGTTAAAATTTCTAAAGATAAGTAACATACAACTTGAAGACTAACAACAAAAACAGAGTAAATATACTCGAGGTGTCCAAACTCGAATTTCTTTCGAGATTCTATGACATTTTTGGACTGATTTATTAATACCTTGCAAGAAGAAAAACAAAATATCAATATTAAACAAAAAAAATACCGTTGCACTAAATAATACAAAAAAGAAAAGAAAAAAGTAAGAACTCGAAGATTCACAACGAAAAATAGAAACAAACATCAATTTATTAAAACCTCAAAAAAAGATAAACAAAATATAAATATTAAACAGTAAAATATCATTGTACAAAATAATACAAAACAAAAGAAAGAAAGAAAGAAAGAAACAATACTAAAAAATATGGCTTCAAGCACGGATTTTCCGTTCCTAAAACCTGATATCCGTTGCTATTACTCTTTACCAATGGAATATTTGAAACCGCAATTCTGTTGCTAATTTGAGAGTCGCTAATAGTTACTAATGGATCCTGCCATAGGTAAAGAGTAAATATTTTATCAACGAACTTTTCGTTTGTAAAGTGTGAATCTTTTATTAACAAAATTTTTATTGATAAAAATCTTAACCAATATCAAATGACTTTCAATTGGTAAATGTCTGTCATTACAATGGTAAAAATCAATGTTATAAATAGCCTCATGAGGCATGGTTATGAATTTTTTTATTATTTTTATTATTATTTATTTAATAATTTTAATTTTCTTAACTTTTAGCCAACCGAATTGAAAGGTCAAAATATTGTTTAACTATTTATTGGACCACAAATTAATTTATAGAGAGCAACTTCGAAAACTTTGTTGTAAACTTTCAATGTGGGATAAGTGTATTACTTTTACCAATGGATAATCCGTTGCTAATTACCAACAGAATACCTGTAGGCGAAAGATCCAATTATTAAACGATTACATAAGGCACGAAATATCAATTGGTAAAGAGATATCATCGTTACCAATGAAAAATTCGTTGCTGATTATTGTAGTTGAAAGTGAATTACTTTTACCAACAAATAATCCATTTTTAATTATCAAAAGGATTGTATCCATTGGTAATATTCGGTATGTCACCTATGGATATTCCGTAGGTGAAAGATCCAAATGTTAAACGATTACATTGGGTACGGAATATCCGTTGGAAAATATATATCATCATTACCAAAGAAAAATTCGTTGCTGATTATCGTAACTGAAAGTGAATAACTTTTACCAACGAATAATCCGTTTCTAATTACCAACGGATTGCATCCGTTCGTAACTTTTCGTACGTGAAAAGCTATTTTTTAGTAGTGAAAAAACTCAAACATTCACGACGAAAAATAGAAAGGGACATACATGAGGTTACCAAACAAATTTTTTTGGCTAAATTTCTACGGTATTTTAGAGCTAATTTGTTAGAACCTCGTAGAAAAAAGACATTCAACAGTAAAATATACAGTAAAAGAAGAAATTGAAGGTTTATTTTGAAAATTGTACATTATTTTAGGATCGATTTGCTAAAACCTTGCAAGAAGAAACTAAAAATAAGGAAGTCATGGAATAGAAGATGGGGAAAGAGGCCGTGGTAGAGCGTAGAGGAATGTACATTGAGTTGGAACTAAAGAATTAGAAGAGGAATGGACGTTGCGTGTGAAACTAAAAGTTCGGAATGATTGTGGGAGGGTTTTAAGAGAAATAAAAAATTGTTTTAAGGTGGATGTTTACAAGAAGGAGAATAGTGAAAAAAGTTAGAGATGATGTCTTATGAATAGTAGCGATGAATAGTGAAAATGAAATTCTCTTTTTTTATGTTGTAGGGAAATATGAGCAAAGTAACTTCGCTTAGTTAAAAGTTATAAGAAAAAAATATTCGAACATTTTAAGACAAAAAGTTTAGCAAAACACGCGCTTAACAAACATCACCAATCACATTCACTTTAGTAAAATTATTGGTGAACAACACTGAAGAATTGGACTGCTGGTTTGTTGTGTTTTACCGACTACAAAACGTCAAAAAATATGATAAAATTATTTTTTACTATTGAAAAAAATTAAAAAACTCACCATCCTTCAAATATTTGACATAATTTTCTTCGCGAATGTCCTTACACTACTATATTTGATAAGATTTGAGTGTGAAAAGGATTTTAGTTGTTCTATTTCTAGATTTTAGAATTGAAAGTGAAGGAAACATTTAGGTCTAAAAAGATTAATTAAGCGTTAAATATAATGTTTTGTCAATTTTACCTTACTAAACATGAGAAAATTAATTCAAAAATAAGAGACGAAATATGCAAATAGAAGTAAATGTTAGAGAACGAAAACGTCCCTTTTTAAAGGTCGAAATGAATTCGTTGGAGACTATAAAAATTTGGACTTATAGCACAAATTTCTTTATAAAAAAAAAAAAATGAGAGAGAGAGAGAGAGATGACACGAGGATGGTTGGACTTTACTATTAAGCTATTAAATCTCATTACAAATTATTAAACCATAAACATGGAGGATAAATAATCAAGCATATAAAAGTTAAAAAAAAAAAAAGAAAAAAAAAAGGAAAATCATATGAACAATCCTAAAAATTCCCTTAGTTTCACATGGGCATATAATTGAAGAATGAGAATTATGTAAACTTTTATATTCACCTATTTAGTGAGCTACATCATAAACCACACATCATTCGAAATAAGAAATGCATCTTTGAGTCTCTTTTGAGGTACAATTTTTTTTCAATACTACAGAAATTCGTTTCGCACAATCTATTATAAAACTTTTGGAAAATACTCATAAAATGCTTAATTTTTTCGTCAACTAGAAAAGTTCGATGTACCTATCCTTTTAACGACAAATGTACCAACAACAAATATTTCCTTAAATACAATAAAAAAACTATACACATAATCACCCAAACTACAAAAGTTAATTCAAATATAAAGAAGATTAGAAGCTGAAATTATGAATAACAGGCAATGAGAACGAATTATTTTTAAGAAAAAGCAAATATCAAATGGATATAAATGTGAATTTTTTTCTTTTTACAAAACTTGCACAGAACTTCATACACAACAAAAGGAAAAGAACGAAAACTTCATAGTAGACATGAACAGAATTAAAAAAAAAAAAAAAAAATTATAAAGGAACATACTTGAGGTCCTGAAAATCCAATTTTTGATTAAATTTTCGGTATTTTGTGAATAATTTGTTAAAATTTCTGAAGAGAAGTAAGAAACAACTTGAAGACTGACAACAAAAATTGAGTAAATATACCGGATGTGCCCAAATTTGAATTTCTTTCGAGGTTCTACAACATTTTTGAATTGATTTATTAAAACCTTGCAAGAAGAAAAACATGATATCAATATTAAACAACAAAATATCATTGCACTAAATAATACAAAAAAGAAAAGAAAAAAGAAAGAACTCGAAGATTCACAACGAAAAGTAGAAACAAACATCAATTTATTAAAACCTCACAAAAAGATAAACAAAATATAAATATTAAACAGCAAAATGTCTTTGTACAAAATTATACCAAAAAAAAAAAAAAAAAAAAAAAAAAAAACTCAAAAATTAAAACTTCTTATTGCAAAAAAATGTATTTTTCATTTTCCATTCACAATTTATTGGATCCACAAGCTTTGGGCTAACAGGCTAGATGCAAGCCCAAGTTTAGGAATGTAAATTTAGCTCGTCGACTCGAGCTGCTCATGACTCCAACAGTAAAATATACAACAAAAGAAGAAATTGAAGGTTTATTTTGAAATTTCTACAACATTTTAGGATCGATTTGCTAAAACCTTGCAAGAAGAAACAAAAAGGAGAAATATATATAAATGACATCAACGTGACATTAGAGATGATGCCTTATGAACAGTAGCGATGAACAGTGAAAATGAAATTCTCCCTTTTTATGTTGTATGGAAATATGAGCAAAGTAACTTTTTTTAGTTAAAAGTTACAAGAAAAAAATATTCGAACATTTTTAAGACAAAAAATTTAGCAAAACACGCGCTTAACAAACATCACCAATTACATTCACTTTAGTAAAATTATTGGTGAACAACACTGAAGAATTGGACCCGTTGGTTTGTTGTGTTTTACCGACAACAAAACAACAAAAAATATGATAAATTTATTTTTACTATTGAAAAAATTTTAAAAACTCACCATTCTTCAAATATTTTACTCAATTTTCTTCGCGAATGTCCTTACACTACTATATTTGATAAGATTTATGTGTAAAAAGGATTTTAGTAGTTCTATTTCTAGATTTTAGAATTGAAAGTGAAGGAAATATTTAGGTCTAAAAAGATTAAATAAGCGTTAAATATAATGTTTTGTCAATTTTACCTTGCTAAACATGAGAAAATTAATTCAAAAATAAGAGACGAAATATGCAAATAGAAGTAAATGTTAGAGAACTAAAAGTCCTTTTTTAAAGGTCGGAATGAATTTGCTGGAGACTATAAAAATTTGAACTTATAGCACAATTTTTTTATAGAAAAAAGAAAGGAGAAAAATAATACGAGGATAGTTGGACTTTACTATTAAGTTATTAAGAGCTTGTTTGATAGAGATTTTAATTGAATTGAAATCAATTTTTTTGACTGTTATTTCACTATTCTAACCGTCATTTTTAAATTCTTCTCTCACAAATAGGACCCACTTTATTTCTAACGGTCAAAAAATCCATTATCATAATTTCTACCAAATAAGCACTAAAATTGTCTATGCATTAGTCGCAAGTGTAACTTTTAATCTTTGTTTGGTAGAGATTTTTTAAAATAGATTTTGAGAAAAATGATTTTTTTTAATGTGAAATTAAATAGTAAAAACAATGTAAATAAAAGCACAATAATACGCGGGGGCGTCCATGCTGGCAAAGGAACAGTAGTCCTAGATTGTGGGATCATTTGACACGTGGAAACACATTGTAGGAGCAGTAAATAATTAGAGGAAATATAATTATACGGAGAAAAGGTTGAAATTTGGTCAGTACGGGCAGGGGCAGCCCCTTAAATTATTGTAAATAGTATATAACGACATTGCCTCAGTCATTAATTCAGAAATATGTGAACACTTCCTCCTCTCCAGTTACTGTAGAAGAAAGATCAAAGCATGCATTGCATAGTTTTAGAGAGAGAAACCAATAAACTAGCCAACGCCATGAGCATCTTTTAGAGAGAGGGAGACAAAGATTTTGTGTTTTGATTTGTGATTTTTAAGGAAAATGGAGTGGCCAGATGAATACGAGAAACTTCTCTTTCGGATGTCTACTCCAAGGTTAGTGTGTGTTTTCATTTTCTTATGGATTTTTAAGAATTGATTTCGTTATAATTTGTTTGTCTTGTAAATTACATGGGTTTTACTGAAAATAATTTTTATTTTTTTATTGCAATCACATTCTGGAATCTGGGCTGCCATCTTCTTCCTCAAGAAATCATAGTAATTTTTGTGATTTTTTATAAATATTTTTCTTTGTTCTTTTTCATCCTGTCTGATTTGATAATGATTCCGAGATTTTTGGGCCAATATATTTGGAAAATATGTTAATCCATTTGATTTTTCACTTAAATTGAAATTAGCTTATTAATTTATCACACTGATTTCTTTCCTTAATTGAAAACTTATTTGAATACTAAAAGCCAAATTTGCCCTTAAAAACGGGCGGGTGCTCAATGTGCTTGCAAGCCCATTCCATAGAAAAAGTTAAAAAAGTCTTTTTCATTTGTATCGTAGTGCTACTTATAGAACATATTGTAAGTGACTATTCCTTTGTTAAAATTTTCATTTTCAGTGTAGTGATTGATAATACAGGCTGTGCCAATGCCACTCGGGTCATGGTACGCAACCTTCTTAATATGCTTAAAAGTAACTTTTTTATTTGAATATAGCTTAGTAAAGCAAATAAAATGTGCTTTTAATCGAATCTTAATCTTGATTAACTTTTTGTTAATATCTCCTTAGATTGATAGTGCTAGAAAACATGGAATTCTTCTTGAAGCAGTTCAAGTTCTCATTGATATGAATCTTTCTATCAAGAAGGCCTACATTTCCTCCGATGGACGATGGTTCATGGACGGTAAGCGCAATTTGTCGACCTTTTGCTATCGAACGCCTCCACGGCCCGCATTAGTAGCTGTTTATTGACATTTATTTTAGATTAATGGGCTTTATTGTATTTTTTTGAATTTCATTTAAGGCGGCATTTCATTTCTTTATTTCTGCAGTTTTTCATGTGACTGATGTAAATGGAGAAAAAATAACTGATGACAGTGTCCTCAAATGTATTGAAAAGGTAGTTATTACTCTTTCTTGCTTAAAAGCAAGTCAAACTTCCTTTTAAGTTACTTATTGAAGCACATAAAAAGTGTAAATTATATCCGAAAACATATTAACTTTTAGCCTTTATTTGGATTCATGTATTGGACTAATTTAAATTTGAACAAATTATAATTCTTGGATTTATGAATGCAGTCACTTGGGACAATTCATTATGGAAAACAGAAATGCATTGAGGGACTAACTGCAATAGAATTAACTGGTGCTGATAGGGTTGGCCTTTTATCCGAGGTATTCGCAGTTCTTTCGAATTTCAAATGCAATGTGGTAGAAGCTAATGTTTGGACACACAATGGTCGAGTTGCATCCTTAATTTATATTAAGGATATCGATTCTGGTTCATCGACTGAGGACTCGAATAAAGTCGACAGAATGGAAGAGATGTTAAGAAATGTGCTTAAAGGGGATAATGATATTCGAAGTGCTAGAACATTGGTTTCGATGGCAGTTACGCATACAGAAAGACGGCTTCATCAGATGATGTCTGCTGACGGCGATTACGAGAGGAAGCCGATTATCAAGACGAGTGGTGATCGTCCGGTTGTCGAAGTACAGGATTCTTTGGAAAAGGGTTATTCCGTCGTACATGTCCAGTGTAAGGATCGGACAAAGCTAATGTTTGATGTTGTTTGCGCGTTGACAGACATACAATATGTCGTGTTCCATGCCACTGTGGACACATCGGGACACAGAGCGTCATTGGTATATGTTGTACTCTTTGTACATTTAGTTTTGTTTAATCCCGAATATCGACCCCTGTGGTTTGCGCTCGGGTTCTATCGATATGTAATTTGCTATAAATTTTTCTTCAGGAATTTTTCATTAGGCACACAGATGGAACCCCAATTACTTCAGAAGCAGAAAAGAAACATGTGATTCAATGCTTACGAGCTGCAATTGAGAGACGGGCATCTCAGGTGTCGTCCTCGTGCCTTGGCATGTTGATGTTGCGAAAAAACCTTTCGAGCCTAACATTTCATGTGTTTTCTTTCTTGTTTTGTTAGTATATTGAAATTCTCTTTTTCTGATCACAGGGTGTAAGGCTCGAGCTACGTACGGCTGATAGGCCAGGCTTATTGGCGGACATAATGCGCACCTTTCGTGAGAATGGCATTAATGTGACTCGAGCTGAGATATTAACGACGACGAGTGAGGCACTTAACATATTCTATGTAACAGATGCATTTGGGAATCCGTGTGATTCGAAGGTCATTGAATCCGTTCGACATAAGATTGGCTCGAATGAATTGAAAGTGAAGGAATTGCCCTCAATCTATCACCGCAGGGGAGACGAGCCCACATTGAGCGCAACGGCATCACTCGGGAGCATAGTGAGAAAGAATCTATATAACTTGGGGTTGATCAATTCGCATTCTTGAAAGAGGACACGAGTTTCTGTCGACTGACATCATAACAAACGTGAAGACGATCTAGTTTTTGAACTTTTGGCATTTGTATTTACACTCATTATTGGGCCCCCCAAAACTCCCATTACCCAGCAGACATTTTTGTACGACTTTAGTCCTTTTCCAAGTATTGCCCAAGTTTGAGCTCCATTCTTTTGGAAAAATTCATTTTTCAACAGTGTTTTGACATCATTTCAATCACACATTTTTCAATAAAAAAATATTACACGTAAATTCAAAAATTTTACTTATTTTTTAGCCACACATTTTCCATCAATACACTATTCAAAAATTCATTCTTCCCAAAAAAAATGGGGCTCAAACAAGGACATTATTTAAAAAACAAAAAAAAAGGATGATGTTTGGCTAGTGATGGCAATTTAGTCGCCCCGCCCCATCGCGGGGCACGGGGCGGGGCAGGGCAGGGCATAGATGGTCGCCCCGTCGTGGGGCATGGGGTTCCCCAAACCCGCCCCGTG